>NW_026123758.1:0-254839 GCF_025177605.1 Cucumis melo
AAACGCGAGCGGGAATGCCCCGGACTCAGTTTTCTCGTCCTGGGGTAAAAAGCGGTCCCCCGACGGTTTCTTCCCTTTGCTCCGTATTTGGTCATAAGTCTTTCGATCTTCGGGTCTCGTGCTCCGAGGACTTCAACCCACACTCCTGGCATGCTCCCCTGACACGTTTTTCCGGAGGTATAGGTCGGGGAAGCGAGCTCGTTGGAGGGAGAACTGTGGTGCGACCCAAAACGGTCCAAAAGATGGCCGAAGCTTCCAACGAGTGGGCGAACGCTCGTCCGGTGTCAGAAACCACTGGAAATGCACCTGCAGCGAAGGAAACGGGCTGAGCTCGAGGACTTCCGGTGCTCGTCCCAAGAAAACGCGAGCGGGAATGCCCCGGACTCAGTTTTCTCGTCCTGGGGTAAAAAGCGGTCCCCCGACGGTTTCTTCCCTTTGCTCCGTATTGGTCATAAGTCTTTCGATCTTCGGGTCTCGTGCTCCGAGGACTTCAACCCACACTCCTGGCATGCTCCCTGACACGTTTTCCGGAGGTATAGGTCGGGAAGCGAGCTCGTTGGAGGGAGAACTGTGGTGCGACCCAAAACGGTCCAAAAGATGGCCGAAGCTTCCAACGAGTGGCGAACGCTCGTCCGGTGTCAGAAACCACTGGAAATGCACCTGCAGCGAAGGAAACGGGCTGAGCTCGAGGACTTCCGGTGCTCGTCCCAAGAAAACGCGAGCGGGAATGCCCCGGACTCAGTTTTTCTCGTCCTGGGGTAAAAAGCGGTCCCCCGACGGTTTCTTCCCTTTGCTCCGTATTGGTCATAAGTCTTTCGATCTTCGGGTCTCGTGCTCCGAGGACTTCAACCCACACTCCTGGCATGCTCCCTGACACGTTTTCCGGAGGTATAGGTCGGGAAGCGAGCTCGTTGGAGGGAGAACTGTGGTGCGACCCAAAACGGTCCAAAAGATGGCCGAAGCTTCCAACGAGTGGCGAACGCTCGTCCGGTGTCAGAAACCACTGGAAATGCACCTGCAGCGAAGGAAACGGGCTGAGCTCGAGGACTTCCGGTGCTCGTCCCAAGAAAACGCGAGCGGGAATGCCCCGGACTCAGTTTTCTCGTCCTGGGGTAAAAAGCGGTCCCCCGACGGTTTCTTCCCTTTGCTCCGTATTGGTCATAAGTCTTTCGATCTTCGGGTCTCGTGCTCCGAGGACTTCAACCCACACTCCTGGCATGCTCCCTGACACGTTTTCCGGAGGTATAGGTCGGGAAGCGAGCTCGTTGGAGGGAGAACTGTGGGTGCGACCCAAAACGGTCCAAAAGATGGCCGAAGCTTCCAACGAGTGGCGAACGCTCGTCCGGTGTCAGAAACCACTGGAAATGCACTTGCAGCGAAGGAAACGGGCTGAGCTCGAGGACTTCCGGTGCTCGTCCCAAGAAAACGCGAGCGGGAATGCCCCGGACTCAGTTTTCTCGTCCTGGGGTAAAAAGCGGTCCCCCGACGGTTTCTTCCCTTTGCTCCGTATTGGTCATAAGTCTTTCGATCTTCGGGGTCTCGTGCTCCCGAGGACTTCAACCCACACTCCTGGCATGCTCCCTGACACGTTTTCCGGAGGTATAGGTCGGGAAGCGAGCTCGTTGGAGGGAGAACTGTGGTGCGACCCAAAACGGTCCAAAAGATGGCCGAAGCTTCCAACGAGTGGCGAACGCTCGTCCGGTGTCAGAAACCACTGGAAATGCACTTGCAGCGAAGGAAACGGGCTGAGCTCGAGGACTTCCGGTGCTCGTCCCAAGAAAACGCGAGCGGGAATGCCCCGGACTCAGCTTTCTCGTCCTGGGGTAAAAAGCGGTCCCCCGACGGTTTCTTCCCTTTGCTCCGTATTGGTCATAAGTCTTTCGATCTTCGGGTCTCGTGCTCCGAGGACTTCAACCCACACTCCTGGCATGCTCCCTGACACGTTTTCCGGAGGTATAGGTCGGGAAGCGAGCTCGTTGGAGGGAGAACTGTGGTGCGACCCAAAACGGTCCAAAAGATGGCCGAAGCTTCCAACGAGTGGCGAACGCTCGTCCGGTGTCAGAAACCACTGGAAATGCACTTGCAGCGAAGGAAACGGGCTGAGCTCGAGGACTTCCGGTGCTCGTCCCAAGAAAACGCGAGCGGGAATGCCCCGGACTCAGCTTTCTCGTCCTGGGGTAAAAAGCGGTCCCCCGACGGTTTCTTCCCTTTGCTCCGTATTGGTCATAAGTCTTTCGATCTTCGGGTCTCGTGCTCCGAGGACTTCAACCCACACTCCTGGCATGCTCCCTGACACGTTTTCCGGAGGTATAGGTCGGGAAGCGAGCTCGTTGGAGGGAGAACTGTGGTGCGACCCAAAACGGTCCAAAAGATGGCCGAAGCTTCCAACGAGTGGCGAACGCTCGTCCGGTGTCAGAAACCACTGGAAATGCACTTGCAGCGAAGGAAACGGGCTGAGCTCGAGGACTTCCGGTGCTCGTCCCAAGAAAACGCGAGCGGGAATGCCCCGGACTCAGCTTTCTCGTCCTGGGGTAAAAAGCGGTCCCCCGACGGTTTCTTCCCTTTGCTCCGTATTGGTCATAAGTCTTTCGATCTTCGGGTCTCGTGCTCCGAGGACTTCAACCCACACTCCTGGCATGCTCCCTGACACGTTTTCCGGAGGTATAGGTCGGGAAGCGAGCTCGTTGGAGGGAGAACTGTGGTGCGACCCAAAACGGTCCAAAAGATGGCCGAAGCTTCCAACGAGTGGCGAACGCTCGTCCGGTGTCAGAAACCACTGGAAATGCACTTGCAGCGAAGGAAACGGGCTGAGCTCGAGGACTTCCGGTGCTCGTCCCAAGAAAACGCGAGCGGGAATGCCCCGGACTCAGCTTTCTCGTCCTGGGGTAAAAAGCGGTCCCCCGACGGTTTCTTCCCTTTGCTCCGTATTGGTCATAAGTCTTTCGATCTTCGGGTCTCGTGCTCCGAGGACTTCAACCCACACTCCTGGCATGCTCCCTGACACGTTTTCCGGAGGTATAGGTCGGGAAGCGAGCTCGTTGGAGGGAGAACTGTGGTGCGACCCAAAACGGTCCAAAAGATGGCCGAAGCTTCCAACGAGTGGCGAACGCTCGTCCGGTGTCAGAAACCACTGGAAATGCACTTGCAGCGAAGGAAACGGGCTGAGCTCGAGGACTTCCGGTGCTCGTCCCAAGAAAACGCGAGCGGGAATGCCCCGGACTCAGTTTTCTCGTCCTGGGGTAAAAAGCGGTCCCCCGACGGTTTCTTCCCTTTGCTCCGTATTGGTCATAAGTCTTTCGATCTTCGGGTCTCGTGCTCCGTGGACTTCAACCCACACTCCTGGCATGCTCCCTGACACGTTTTCCGGAGGTATAGGTCGGGAAGCGAGCTCGTTGGAGGGAGAACTGTGGTGCGACCCAAAACGGTCCAAAAGATGGCCGAAGCTTCCAACGAGTGGCGAACGCTCGTCCGGTGTCAGAAACCACTGGAAATGCACTTGCAGCGAAGGAAACGGGCTGAGCTCGAGGACTTCCGGTGCTCGTCCCAAGAAAACGCGAGCGGGAATGCCCCGGACTCAGTTTTCTCGTCCTGGGGTAAAAAGCGGTCCCCCGACGGTTTCTTCCCTTTGCTCCGTATTGGTCATAAGTCTTTCGATCTTCGGGTCTCGTGCTCCGAGGACTTCAACCCACACTCCTGGCATGCTCCCTGACACGTTTTCCGGAGGTATAGGTCGGGAAGCGAGCTCGTTGGAGGGAGAACTGTGTTGCGACCCAAAACGGTCCAAAAGATGGCCGAAGCTTCCAACGAGTGGCGAACGCTCGTCCGGTGTCAGAAACCACTGGAAATGCACTTGCAGCGAAGGAAACGGGCTGAGCTCGAGGACTTCCGGTGCTCGTCCCAAGAAAACGCGAGCGGGAATGCCCCGGACTCAGTTTTCTCGTCCTGGGGTAAAAAGCGGTCCCCCGACGGTTTCTTCCCTTTGCTCCGTATTGGTCATAAGTCTTTCGATCTTCGGGTCTCGTGCTCCGAGGACTTCAACCCACACTCCTGGCATGCTCCCTGACACGTTTTCCGGAGGTATAGGTCGGGAAGCGAGCTCGTTGGAGGGAGAACTGTGGTGCGACCCAAAACGGTCCAAAAGATGGCCGAAGCTTCCAACGAGTGGCGAACGCTCGTCCGGTGTCAGAAACCACTGGAAATGCACTTGCAGCGAAGGAAACGGGCTGAGCTCGAGGACTTCCGGTGCTCGTCCCAAGAAAACGCGAGCGGGAATGCCCCGGACTCAGTTTTCTCGTCCTGGGGTAAAAAGCGGTCCCCCGACGGTTTCTTCCCTTTGCTCCGTATTGGTCATAAGTCTTTCGATCTTCGGGTCTCGTGCTCCGAGGACTTCAACCCACACTCCTGGCATGCTCCCTGACACGTTTTCCGGAGGTATAGGTCGGGAAGCGAGCTCGTTGGAGGGAGAACTGTGGTGCGACCCAAAACGGTCCAAAAGATGGCCGAAGCTTCCAACGAGTGGCGAACGCTCGTCCGGTGTCAGAAACCACTGGAAATGCACTTGCAGCGAAGGAAACGGGCTGAGCTCGAGGACTTCCGGTGCTCGTCCCAAGAAAACGCGAGCGGGAATGCCCCGGACTCAGTTTTCTCGTCCTGGGGTAAAAAGCGGTCCCCCGACGGTTTCTTCCCTTTGCTCCGTATTGGTCATAAGTCTTTCGATCTTCGGGTCTCGTGCTCCGAGGACTTCAACCCACACTCCTGGCATGCTCCCTGACACGTTTTCCGGAGGTATAGGTCGGGAAGCGAGCTCGTTGGAGGGAGAACTGTGGTGCGACCCAAAACGGTCCAAAAGATGGCCGAAGCTTCCAACGAGTGGCGAACGCTCGTCCGGTGTCAGAAACCACTGGAAATGCACTTGCAGCGAAGGAAACGGGCTGAGCTCGAGGACTTCCGGTGCTCGTCCCAAGAAAACGCGAGCGGGAATGCCCCGGACTCAGTTTTCTCGTCCTGGGGTAAAAAGCGGTCCCCCGACGGTTTCTTCCCTTTGCTCCGTATTGGTCATAAGTCTTTCGATCTTCGGGTCTCGTGCTCCGAGGACTTCAACCCACACTCCTGGCATGCTCCCTGACACGTTTTCCGGAGGTATAGGTCGGGAAGCGAGCTCGTTGGAGGGAGAACTGTGGTGCGACCCAAAACGGTCCAAAAGATGGCCGAAGCTTCCAACGAGTGGCGAACGCTCGTCCGGTGTCAGAAACCACTGGAAATGCACTTGCAGCGAAGGAAACGGGCTGAGCTCAAGGACTTCCGGTGCTCGTCCCAAGAAAACGCGAGCGGGAATGCCCCGGACTCAGTTTTCTCGTCCTGGGGTAAAAAGCGGTCCCCCGACGGTTTCTTCCCTTTGCTCCGTATTGGTCATAAGTCTTTCGATCTTCGGGTCTCGTGCTCCGAGGACTTCAACCCACACTCCTGGCATGCTCCCTGACACGTTTTCCGGAGGTATAGGTCGGGAAGCGAGCTCGTTGGAGGGAGAACTGTGGTGCGACCCAAAACGGTCCAAAAGATGGCCGAAGCTTCCAACGAGTGGCGAACGCTCGTCCGGTGTCAGAAACCACTGGAAATGCACTTGCAGCGAAGGAAACGGGCTGAGCTCGAGGACTTCCGGTGCTCGTCCCAAGAAAACGCGAGCGGGAATGCCCCGGACTCAGTTTTCTCGTCCTGGGGTAAAAAGCGGTCCCCCGACGGTTTCTTCCCTTTGCTCCGTATTGGTCATAAGTCTTTCGATCTTCGGGTCTCGTGCTCCGAGGACTTCAACCCACACTCCTGGCATGCTCCCTGACACGTTTTCCGGAGGTATAGGTCGGGAAGCGAGCTCGTTGGAGGGAGAACTGTGGTGCGACCCAAAACGGTCCAAAAGATGGCCGAAGCTTCCAACGAGTGGCGAACGCTCGTCCGGTGTCAGAAACCACTGGAAATGCACTTGCAGCGAAGGAAACGGGCTGAGCTCGAGGACTTCCGGTGCTCGTCCCAAGAAAACGCGAGCGGGAATGCCCCGGACTCAGTTTTCTCGTCCTGGGGTAAAAAGCGGTCCCCCGACGGTTTCTTCCCTTTGCTCCGTATTGGTCATAAGTCTTTCGATCTTCGGGTCTCGTGCTCCGAGGACTTCAACCCACACTCCTGGCATGCTCCCTGACACGTTTTCCGGAGGTATAGGTCGGGAAGCGAGCTCGTTGGAGGGAGAACTGTGGTGCGACCCAAAACGGTCCAAAAGATGGCCGAAGCTTCCAACGAGTGGCGAACGCTCGTCCGGTGTCAGAAACCACTGGAAATGCACTTGCAGCGAAGGAAACGGGCTGAGCTCGAGGACTTCCGGTGCTCGTCCCAAGAAAACGCGAGCGGGAATGCCCCGGACTCAGTTTTCTCGTCCTGGGGTAAAAAGCGGTCCCCCGACGGTTTCTTCCCTTTGCTCCGTATTGGTCATAAGTCTTTCGATCTTCGGGTCTCGTGCTCCGAGGACTTCAACCCACACTCCTGGCATGCTCCCTGACACGTTTTCCGGAGGTATAGGTCGGGAAGCGAGCTCGTTGGAGGGAGAACTGTGGTGCGACCCAAAACGGTCCAAAAGATGGCCGAAGCTTCCAACGAGTGGCGAACGCTCGTCCGGTGTCAGAAACCACTGGAAATGCACTTGCACCGAAGGAAACGGGCGGAGCTCGAGGACTTCCGGTGCTCGTCCCAAGAAAACGCGAGCGGGAATGCCCCGGACTCAGTTTTCTCGTCCTGGGGTAAAAAGCGGTCCCCCGACGGTTTCTTCCCTTTGCTCCGTATTGGTCATAAGTCTTTCGATCTTCGGGTCTCGTGCTCCGAGGACTTCAACCCACACTCCTGGCATGCTCCCTGACACGTTTTCCGGAGGTATAGGTCGGGAAGCGAGCTCGTTGGAGGGAGAACTGTGGTGCGACCCAAAACGGTCCAAAAGATGGCCGAAGCTTCCAACGAGTGGCGAACGCTCGTCCGGTGTCAGAAACCACTGGAAATGCACTTGCAGCGAAGGAAACGGGCTGAGCTCGAGGACTTCCGGTGCTCGTCCCAAGAAAACGCGAGCGGGAATGCCCCGGACTCAGTTTTCTCGTCCTGGGGTAAAAAGCGGTCCCCCGACGGTTTCTTCCCTTTGCTCCGTATTGGTCATAAGTCTTTCGATCTTCGGGTCTCGTGCTCCGAGGACTTCAACCCACACTCCTGGCATGCTCCCTGACACGTTTTCCGGAGGTATAGGTCGGGAAGCGAGCTCGTTGGAGGGAGAACTGTGGTGCGACCCAAAACGGTCCAAAAGATGGCCGAAGCTTCCAACGAGTGGCGAACGCTCGTCCGGTGTCAGAAACCACTGGAAATGCACTTGCAGCGAAGGAAACGGGCTGAGCTCGAGGACTTCCGGTGCTCGTCCCAAGAAAACGCGGGCGGGAATGCCCCGGACTCAGTTTTCTCGTCCTGGGGTAAAAAGCGGTCCCCCGACGGTTTCTTCCCTTTGCTCCGTATTGGTCATAAGTCTTTCGATCTTCGGGTCTCGTGCTCCGAGGACTTCAACCCACACTCCTGGCATGCTCCCTGACACGTTTTCCGGAGGTATAGGTCGGGAAGCGAGCTCGTTGGAGGGAGAACTGTGGTGCGACCCAAAACGGTCCAAAAGATGGCCGAAGCTTCCAACGAGTGGCGAACGCTCGTCCGGTGTCAGAAACCACTGGAAATGCACTTGCAGCGAAGGAAACGGGCTGAGCTCGAGGACTTCCGGTGCTCGTCCCAAGAAAACGCGGGCGGGAATGCCCCGGACTCAGTTTTCTCGTCCTGGGGTAAAAAGCGGTCCCCCGACGGTTTCTTCCCTTTGCTCCGTATTGGTCATAAGTCTTTCGATCTTCGGGTCTCGTGCTCCGAGGACTTCAACCCACACTCCTGGCATGCTCCCTGACACGTTTTCCGGAGGTATAGGTCGGGAAGCGAGCTCGTTGGAGGGAGAACTGTGGTGCGACCCAAAACGGTCCAAAAGATGGCCGAAGCTTCCAACGAGTGGCGAACGCTCGTCCGGTGTCAGAAACCACTGGAAATGCACTTGCAGCGAAGGAAACGGGCTGAGCTCGAGGACTTCCGGTGCTCGTCCCAAGAAAACGCGGGCGGGAATGCCCCGGACTCAGTTTTCTCGTCCTGGGGTAAAAAGCGGTCCCCCGACGGTTTCTTCCCTTTGCTCCGTATTGGTCATAAGTCTTTCGATCTTCGGGTCTCGTGCTCCGAGGACTTCAACCCACACTCCTGGCATGCTCCCTGACACGTTTTCCGGAGGTATAGGTCGGGAAGCGAGCTCGTTGGAGGGAGAACTGTGGTGCGACTCAAAACGGTCCAAAAGATGGCCGAAGCTTCCAACGAGTGGTGAACGCTCGTCCGGTGTCAGAAACCACTGGAAATGCACTTGCAGCGAAGGAAACGGGCTGAGCTCGAGGACTTCCGGTGCTCGTCCCAAGAAAACGCGGGCGGGAATGCCCCGGACTCAGTTTTCTCGTCCTGGGGTAAAAAGCGGTCCCCCGACGGTTTCTTCCCTTTGCTCCGTATTGGTCATAAGTCTTTCGATCTTCGGGTCTCGTGCTCCGAGGACTTCAACCCACACTCCTGGCATGCTCCCTGACACGTTTTCCGGAGGTA
Organism: Cucumis melo; assembly: GCF_025177605.1. Lineage (NCBI taxonomy): Eukaryota > Viridiplantae > Streptophyta > Magnoliopsida > Cucurbitales > Cucurbitaceae > Cucumis > Cucumis melo. The sequence goes on from NW_026123758.1 coordinate 8,683, forward strand.
TAGGTCGGGAAGCGAGCTCGTTGGAGGGAGAACTGTGGTGCGACCCAAAACGGTCCAAAAGATGGCCGAAGCTTCCAACGAGTGGCGAACGCTCGTCCGGTGTCAGAAACCACTGGAAATGCACTTGCAGCGAAGGAAACGGGCTGAGCTCGAGGACTTCCGGTGCTCGTCCCAAGAAAACGCGGGCGGGAATGCCCCGGACTCAGTTTTCTCGTCCTGGGGTAAAAAGCGGTCCCCCGACGGTTTCTTCCCTTTGCTCCGTATTGGTCATAAGTCTTTCGATCTTCGGGTCTCGTGCTCCGAGGACTTCAACCCACACTCCTGGCATGCTCCCTGACACGTTTTCCGGAGGTATAGGTCGGGAAGCGAGCTCGTTGGAGGGAGAACTGTGGTGCGACCCAAAACGGTCCAAAAGATGGCCGAAGCTTCCAACGAGTGGCGAACGCTCGTCCGGTGTCAGAAACCACTGGAAATGCACTTGCAGCGAAGGAAACGGGCTGAGCTCGAGGACTTCCGGTGCTCGTCCCAAGAAAACGCGGGCGGGAATGCCCCGGACTCAGTTTTCTCGTCCTGGGGTAAAAAGCGGTCCCCCGACGGTTTCTTCCCTTTGCTCCGTATTGGTCATAAGTCTTTCGATCTTCGGGTCTCGTGCTCCGAGGACTTCAACCCACACTCCTGGCATGCTCCCTGACACGTTTTCCGGAGGTATAGGTCGGGAAGCGAGCTCGTTGGAGGGAGAACTGTGGTGCGACTCAAAACGGTCCAAAAGATGGCCGAAGCTTCCAACGAGTGGTGAACGCTCGTCCGGTGTCAGAAACCACTGGAAATGCACTTGCAGCGAAGGAAACGGGCTGAGCTCGAGGACTTCCGGTGCTCGTCCCAAGAAAACGCGGGCGGGAATGCCCCGGACTCAGTTTTCTCGTCCTGGGGTAAAAAGCGGTCCCCCGACGGTTTCTTCCCTTTGCTCCGTATTGGTCATAAGTCTTTCGATCTTCGGGTCTCGTGCTCCGAGGACTTCAACCCACACTCCTGGCATGCTCCCTGACACGTTTTCCGGAGGTATAGGTCGGGAAGCGAGCTCGTTGGAGGGAGAACTGTGGTGCGACCCAAAACGGTCGAAAAGATGGCCGAAGCTTCCAACGAGTGGCGAACGCTCGTCCGGTGTCAGAAACCACTGGAAATGCACTTGCAGCGAAGGAAACGGGCTGAGCTCGAGGACTTCCGGTGCTCGTCCCAAGAAAACGCGGGCGGGAATGCCCCGGACTCAGTTTTCTCGTCCTGGGGTAAAAAGCGGTCCCCCGACGGTTTCTTCCCTTTGCTCCGTATTGGTCATAAGTCTTTCGATCTTCGGGTCTCGTGCTCTGAGGACTTCAACCCACACTCCTGGCATGCTCCCTGACACGTTTTCCAGAGGTATAGGTCGGGAAGCGAGCTCGTTGGATAGAGAACTGTGGTGCGACCCAAAACGGTCCAAAAGATGGTCGAAGCTTCCAACGAGTGGCGAACGCTCGTCCGGTGTCAGAAACCACTGGAAATGCACTTGCAGCGAAGGAAACGGGCTGAGCTCGAGGACTTCCGGTGCTCGTCCCAAGAAAACGCGGGCGGGAATGCCCCGGACTCAGTTTTCTCGTCCTGGGGTAAAAAGCGGTCCCCCGACGGTTTCTTCCCTTTGCTCCGTATTGGTCATAAGTCTTTCGATCTTCGGGTCTCGTGCTCCGAGGACTTCAACCCACACTTCTGGCATGCTCCCTGACACGTTTTCCGGAGGTATAGGTCGGGAAGCGAGCTCGTTGGAGGGAGAACTGTGGTGCGACCCAAAACGGTCCAAAAGATGGCCGAAGCTTCCAACGAGTGGCGAACGCTCGTCCGGTGTCAGAAACCACTGGAAATGCACTTGCAGCGAAGGAAACGGGCTGAGCTCGAGGACTTCCGGTGCTCGTCCCAAGAAAACGCGGGCGGGAATGCCCCGGACTCAGTTTTCTCGTCCTGGGGTAAAAAGCGGTCCCCCGACGGTTTCTTCCCTTTGCTCCGTATTGGTCATAAGTCTTTCGATCTTCGGGTCTCGTGCTCCGAGGACTTCAACCCACACTCCTGGCATGCTCCCTGACACGTTTTCCGGAGGTATAGGTCGGGAAGCGAGCTCGTTGGAGGGAGAACTGTGGTGCGACCCAAAACGGTCCAAAAGATGGCCGAAGCTTCCAACGAGTGGCGAACGCTCGTCCGGTGTCAGAAACCACTGGAAATGCACTTGCAGCGAAGGAAACGGGCTGAGCTCGAGGACTTCCGGTGCTCGTCCCAAGAAAACGCGGGCGGGAATGCCCCGGACTCAGTTTTCTCGTCCTGGGGTAAAAAGCGGTCCCCCGACGGTTTCTTCCCTTTGCTCCGTATTGGTCATAAGTCTTTCGATCTTCGGGTCTCGTGCTCCGAGGACTTCAACCCACACTCCTGGCATGCTCCCTGACACGTTTTCCGGAGGTATAGGTCGGGAAGCGAGCTCGTTGGAGGGAGAACTGTGGTGCGACCCAAAACGGTCCAAAAGATGGCCGAAGCTTCCAACGAGTGGCGAACGCTCGTCCGGTGTCAGAAACCACTGGAAATGCACTTGCAGCGAAGGAAACGGGCTGAGCTCGAGGACTTCCGGTGCTCGTCCCAAGAAAACGCGGGCGGGAATGCCCCGGACTCAGTTTTCTCGTCCTGGGGTAAAAAGCGGTCCCCCGACGGTTTCTTCCCTTTGCTCCGTATTGGTCATAAGTCTTTCGATCTTCGGGTCTCGTGCTCCGAGGACTTCAACCCACACTCCTGGCATGCTCCCTGACACGTTTTCCGGAGGTATAGGTCGGGAAGCAAGCTCGTTGGAGGGAGAACTGTGGTGCGACCCAAAACGGTCCAAAAGATGGCCGAAGCTTCCAACGAGTGGCGAACGCTCGTCCGGTGTCAGAAACCACTGGAAATGCACTTGCAGCGAAGGAAACGGGCTGAGCTCGAGGACTTCCGGTGCTCGTCCCAAGAAAACGCGGGCGGGAATGCCCCGGACTCAGTTTTCTCGTCCTGGGGTAAAAAGCGGTCCCCCGACGGTTTCTTCCCTTTGCTCCGTATTGGTCATAAGTCTTTCGATCTTCGGGTCTCGTGCTCCGAGGACTTCAACCCACACTCCTGGCATGCTCCCTGACACGTTTTCCGGAGGTATAGGTCGGGAAGCGAGCTCGTTCGAGGGAGAACTGTGGTGCGACCCAAAACGGTCCAAAAGATGGCCGAAGCTTCCAACGAGTGGCGAACGCTCGTCCGGTGTCAGAAACCACTGGAAATGCACTTGCAGCGAAGGAAACGGGCTGAGCTCGAGGACTTCCGGTGCTCGTCGCAAGAAAACGCGGGCGGGAATGCCCCGGACTCAGTTTTCTCGTCCTGGGGTAAAAAGCGGTCCCCCGACGGTTTCTTCCCTTTGCTCCGTATTGGTCATAAGTCTTTCGATCTTCGGGTCTCGTGCTCCGAGGACTTCAACCCACACTCCTGGCATGCTCCCTGACACGTTTTCCGGAGGTATAGGTCGGGAAGCGAGCTCGTTGGAGGGAGAACTGTGGTGCGACCCAAAACGGTCCAAAAGATGGCCGAAGCTTCCAACGAGTGGCGAACGCTCGTCCGGTGTCAGAAACCACTGGAAATGCACTTGCAGCGAAGGAAACGGGCTGAGCTCGAGGACTTCCGGTGCTCGTCCCAAGAAAACGCGAGCGGGAATGCCCCGGACTCAGTTTTCTCGTCCTGGGGTAAAAAGCGGTCCCCCGACGGTTTCTTCCCTTTGCTCCGTATTGGTCATAAGTCTTTCGATCTTCGGGTCTCGTGCTCCGAGGACTTCAACCCACACTCCTGGCATGCTCCCTGACACGTTTTCCGGAGGTATAGGTCGGGAAGCGAGCTCGTTGGAGGGAGAACTGTGGTGCGACCCAAAACGGTCCAAAAGATGGCCGAAGCTTCCAACGAGTGGCGAACGCTCGTCCGGTGTCAGAAACCACTGGAAATGCACTTGCAGCGAAGGAAACGGGCTGAGCTCGAGGACTTCCGGTGCTCGTCCCAAGAAAACGCGAGCGGGAATGCCCCGGACTCAGTTTTCTCGTCCTGGGGTAAAAAGCGGTCCCCCGACGGTTTCTTCCCTTTGCTCCGTATTGGTCATAAGTCTTTCGATCTTCGGGTCTCGTGCTCCGAGGACTTCAACCCACACTCCTGGCATGCTCCCTGACACGTTTTCCGGAGGTATAGGTCGGGAAGCGAGCTCGTTGGAGGGAGAACTGTGGTGCGACCCAAAACGGTCCAAAAGATGGCCGAAGCTTCCAACGAGTGGCGAACGCTCGTCCGGTGTCAGAAACCACTGGAAATGCACTTGCAGCGAAGGAAACGGGCTGAGCTCGAGGACTTCCGGTGCTCGTCCCAAGAAAACGCGAGCGGGAATGCCCCGGACTCAGTTTTCTCGTCCTGGGGTAAAAAGCGGTCCCCCGACGGTTTCTTCCCTTTGCTCCCTATTGGTCATAAGTCTTTCGATCTTCGGGTCTCGTGCTCCGAGGACTTCAACCCACACTCCTGGCATGCTCCCTGACACGTTTTCCGGAGGTATAGGTCGGGAAGCGAGCTCGTTGGAGGGAGAACTGTGGTGCGACCCAAAACGGTCCAAAAGATGGCCGAAGCTTCCAACGAGTGGCGAACGCTCGTCCGGTGTCAGAAACCACTGGAAATGCACTTGCAGCGAAGGAAACGGGCTGAGCTCGAGGACTTCCGGTGCTCGTCCCAAGAAAACGCGGGCGGGAATGCCCCGGACTCAGTTTTCTCGTCCTGGGGTAAAAAGCGGTCCCCCGACGGTTTCTTCCCTTTGCTCCGTATTGGTCATAAGTCTTTCGATCTTCGGGTCTCGTGCTCCGAGGACTTCAACCCACACTCCTGGCATGCTCCCTGACACGTTTTCCGGAGGTATAGGTCGGGAAGCGAGCTCGTTGGAGGGAGAACTGTGGTGCGACCCAAAACGGTCCAAAAGATGGCCGAAGCTTCCAACGAGTGGCGAACGCTCGTCCGGTGTCAGAAACCACTGGAAATGCACTTGCAGCGAAGGAAACGGGCTGAGCTCGAGGACTTCCGGTGCTCGTCCCAAGAAAACGCGAGCGGGAATGCCCCGGACTCAGTTTTCTCGTCCTGGGGTAAAAAGCGGTCCCCCGACGGTTTCTTCCCTTTGCTCCGTATTGGTCATAAGTCTTTCGATCTTCGGGTCTCGTGCTCCGAGGACTTCAACCCACACTCCTGGCATGCTCCCTGACACGTTTTCCGGAGGTATAGGTCGGGAAGCGAGCTCGTTGGAGGGAGAACTGTGGTGCGACCCAAAACGGTCCAAAAGATGGCCGAAGCTTCCAACGAGTGGCGAACGCTCGTCCGGTGTCAGAAACCACTGGAAATGCACTTGCAGCGAAGGAAACGGGCTGAGCTCGAGGACTTCCGGTGCTCGTCCCAAGAAAACGCGAGCGGGAATGCCCCGGACTCAGTTTTCTCGTCCTGGGGTAAAAAGCGGTCCCCCGACGGTTTCTTCCCTTTGCTCCGTATTGGTCATAAGTCTTTCGATCTTCGGGTCTCGTGCTCCGAGGACTTCAACCCACACTCCTGGCATGCTCCCTGACACGTTTTCCGGAGGTATAGGTCGGGAAGCGAGCTCGTTGGAGGGAGAACTGTGGTGCGACCCAAAACGGTCCAAAAGATGGCCGAAGCTTCCAACGAGTGGCGAACGCTCGTCCGGTGTCAGAAACCACTGGAAATGCACTTGCAGCGAAGGAAACGGGCTGAGCTCGAGGACTTCCGGTGCTCGTCCCAAGAAAACGCGAGCGGGAATGCCCCGGACTCAGTTTTCTCGTCCTGGGGTAAAAAGCGGTCCCCCGACGGTTTCTTCCCTTTGCTCCCTATTGGTCATAAGTCTTTCGATCTTCGGGTCTCGTGCTCCGAGGACTTCAACCCACACTCCTGGCATGCTCCCTGACACGTTTTCCGGAGGTATAGGTCGGGAAGCGAGCTCGTTGGAGGGAGAACTGTGGTGCGACCCAAAACGGTCCAAAAGATGGCCGAAGCTTCCAACGAGTGGCGAACGCTCGTCCGGTGTCAGAAACCACTGGAAATGCACTTGCAGCGAAGGAAACGGGCTGAGCTCGAGGACTTCCGGTGCTCGTCCCAAGAAAACGCGGGCGGGAATGCCCCGGACTCAGTTTTCTCGTCCTGGGGTAAAAAGCGGTCCCCCGACGGTTTCTTCCCTTTGCTCCGTATTGGTCATAAGTCTTTCGATCTTCGGGTCTCGTGCTCCGAGGACTTCAACCCACACTCCTGGCATGCTCCCTGACACGTTTTCCGGAGGTATAGGTCGGGAAGCGAGCTCGTTGGAGGGAGAACTGTGGTGCGACCCAAAACGGTCCAAAAGATGGCCGAAGCTTCCAACGAGTGGCGAACGCTCGTCCGGTGTCAGAAACCACTGGAAATGCACTTGCAGCGAAGGAAACGGGCTGAGCTCGAGGACTTCCGGTGCTCGTCCAAGAAAACGCGAGCGGGAATGCCCCGGACTCAGTTTTCTCGTCCTGGGGTAAAAAGCGGTCCCCCGACGGTTTCTTCCCTTTGCTCCGTATTGGTCATAAGTCTTTCGATCTTCGGGTCTCGTGCTCCGAGGACTTCAACCCACACTCCTGGCATGCTCCCTGACACGTTTTCCGGAGGTATAGGTCGGGAAGCGAGCTCGTTGGAGGGAGAACTGTGGTGCGACCCAAAACGGTCCAAAAGATGGCCGAAGCTTCCAACGAGTGGCGAACGCTCGTCCGGTGTCAGAAACCACTGGAAATGCACTTGCAGCGAAGGAAACGGGCTGAGCTCGAGGACTTCCGGTGCTCGTCCCAAGAAAACGCGAGCGGGAATGCCCCGGACTCAGTTTTCTCGTCCTGGGGTAAAAAGCGGTCCCCCGACGGTTTCTTCCCTTTGCTCCGTATTGGTCATAAGTCTTCCGATCTTCGGGTCTCGTGCTCCGAGGACTTCAACCCACACTCCTGGCATGCTCCCTGACACGTTTTCCGGAGGTATAGGTCGGGAAGCGAGCTCGTTGGAGGGAGAACTGTGGTGCGACCCAAAACGGTCCAAAAGATGGCCGAAGCTTCCAACGAGTGGCGAACGCTCGTCCGGTGTCAGAAACCACTGGAAATGCACTTGCAGCGAAGGAAACGGGCTGAGCTCGAGGACTTCCGGTGCTCGTCCCAAGAAAACGCGAGCGGGAATGCCCCGGACTCAGTTTTCTCGTCCTGGGGTAAAAAGAGGTCCCCCGACGGTTTCTTCCCTTTGCTCCCTATTGGTCATAAGTCTTTCGATCTTCGGGTCTCGTGCTCCGAGGACTTCAACCCACACTCCTGGCATGCTCCCTGACACGTTTTCCGGAGGTATAGGTCGGGAAGCGAGCTCGTTGGAGGGAGAACTGTGGTGCGACCCAAAACGGTCCAAAAGATGGCCGAAGCTTCCAACGAGTGGCGAACGCTCGTCCGGTGTCAGAAACCACTGGAAATGCACTTGCAGCGAAGGAAACGGGCGGAGCTCCGGGACTTCCGGTGCTCGTCCCAAGAAAACGCGAGCGGGAATGCCCCGGACTCAGTTTTCTCGTCCTGGGGTAAAAAGCGGTCCCCCGACGGTTTCTTCCCTTTGCTCCGTATTGGTCATAAGTCTTTCGATCTTCGGGTCTCGTGCTCCGAGGACTTCAACCCACACTCCTGGCATGCTCCCTGACACGTTTTCCGGAGGTATAGGTCGGGAAGCGAGCTCGTTGGAGGGAGAACTGTGGTGCGACCCAAAACGGTCCAAAAGATGGCCGAAGCTTCCAACGAGTGGCGAACGCTCGTCCGGTGTCAGAAACCACTGGAAATGCACTTGCAGCGAAGGAAACGGGCTGAGCTCGAGGGCTTTCGGTGCTCGTCCCAAGAAAACGCGAGCGGGAATGCCCCGGACTCAGTTTTCTCGTCCTGGGGTAAAAAGCGGTCCCCCGACGGTTTCTTCCCTTTGCTTCGTATTGGTCATAAGTCTTTCGATCTTCGGGTCTCGTGCTCCGAGGACTTCAACCCACACTCCTGGCATGCTCCCTGACACGTTTTCCGGAGGTATAGGTCGGGAAGCGAGCTCGTTGGAGGGAGAACTGTGGTGCGACCCAAAACGGTCCAAAAGATGGCCGAAGCTTCCAACGAGTGGCGAACGCTCGTCGGGTGTCAGAAACCACTGGAAATGCACTTGCAGCGAAGGAAACGGGCTGAGCTCGAGGACTTCCGGTGCTCGTCCCAAGAAAACGCGAGCGGGAATGCCCCGGACTCAGTTTTCTCGTCCTGGGGTAAAAAGCGGTCCCCCGACGGTTTCTTCCCTTTGCTCCGTATTGGTCATAAGTCTTTCGATCTTCGGGTCTCGTGCTCCGAGGACTTCAACCCACACTCCTGGCATGCTCCCTGACACGTTTTCCGGAGGTATAGGTCGGGAAGCGAGCTCGTTGGAGGGAGAACTGTGGTGCGACCCAAAACGGTCCAAAAGATGGCCGAAGCTTCCAACGAGTGGCGAACGCTCGTCCGGTGTCAGAAACCACTGGAAATGCACTTGCAGCGAAGGAAACGGGCTGAGCTCGAGGACTTCCGGTGCTCGTCCCAAGAAAACGCGAGCGGGAATGCCCCGGACTCAGTTTTCTCGTCCTGGGGTAAAAAGCGGTCCCCCGACGGTTTCTTCCCTTTGCTCCGTATTGGTCATAAGTCTTTCGATCTTCGGGTCTCGTGCTCCGAGGACTTCAACCCACACTCCTGGCATGCTCCCTGACACGTTTTCCGGAGGTATAGGTCAGGAAGCGAGCTCGTTGGAGGGAGAACTGTGGTGCGACCCAAAACGGTCCAAAAGATGGCCGAAGCTTCCAACGAGTGGCGAACGCTCGTCCCGTGTCAGAAACCACTGGAAATGCACTTGCAGCGAAGGAAACGGGCTGAGCTCGAGGACTTCCGGTGCTCGTCCCAAGAAAACGCGAGCGGGAATGCCCCGGACTCAGTTTTCTCGTCCTGGGGTAAAAAGCGGTCCCCCGACGGTTTCTTCCCTTTGCTCCGTATTGGTCATAAGTCTTTCGATCTTCGGGTCTCGTGCTCCGAGGACTTCAACCCACACTCCTGGCATGCTCCCTGACACGTTTTCCGGAGGTATAGGTCGGGAAGCGAGCTCGTTGGAGGGAGAACTGTGGTGCGACCCAAAACGGTCCAAAAGATGGCCGAAGCTTCCAACGAGTGGCGAACGCTCGTCGGGTGTCAGAAACCACTGGAAATGCACTTGCAGCGAAGGAAACGGGCTGAGCTCGAGGACTTCCGGTGCTCGTCCCAAAAAAACGCGAGCGGGAATGCCCCGGACTCAGTTTTCTCGTCCTGGGGTAAAAAGCGGTCCCCCGACGGTTTCTTCCCTTTGCTCCGTATTGGTCATAAGTCTTTCGATCTTCGGGTCTCGTGCTCCGAGGACTTCAACCCACACTCCTGGCATGCTCCCTGACACGTTTTCCGGAGGTATAGGTCGGGAAGCGAGCTCGTTGGAGGGAGAACTGTGGTGCGACCCAAAACGGTCCAAAAGATGGCCGAAGCTTCCAACGAGTGGCGAACGCTCGTCGGGTGTCAGAAACCACTGGAAATGCACTTGCAGCGAAGGAAACGGGCTGAGCTCGAGGACTTCCGGTGCTCGTCCCAAGAAAACGCGAGCGGGAATGCCCCGGACTCAGTTTTCTCGTCCTGGGGTAAAAAGCGGTCCCCCGACGGTTTCTTCCCTTTGCTCCGTATTGGTCATAAGTCTTTCGATCTTCGGGTCTCGTGCTCCGAGGACTTCAACCCACACTCCTGGCATGCTCCCTGACACGTTTTCCGGAGGTATAGGTCGGGAAGCGAGCTCGTTGGAGGGAGAACTGTGGTGCGACCCAAAACGGTCCAAAAGATGGCCGAAGCTTCCAACGAGTGGCGAACGCTCGTCCGGTGTCAGAAACCACTGAAAATGCACTTGCAGCGAAGGACGCGGGCTGAGCTCGAGGACTTCCGGTGCTCGTCCCAAGAAAATGCGAGCGGGAATGCCCCGGACTCAGTTTTCTCGTCCTGGGGTAAAAAGCGGTCCCCCGACGGTTTCTTCCCTTTGCTCCGTATTGGTCATAAGTCTTTCGATCTTCGGGTCTCGTGCTCCGAGGACTTCAACCCACACTCCTGGCATGCTCCCTGACACGTTTTCCGGAGGTATAGGTCGGGAAGCGAGCTCGTTGGAGGGAGAACTGTGGTGCGACCCAAAACGGTCCAAAAGATGGCCGAAGCTTCCAACGAGTGGCGAACGCTCGTCGGGTGTCAGAAACCACTGGAAATGCACTTGCAGCGAAGGAAACGGGCTGAGCTCGAGGACTTCCGGTGCTCGTCCCAAGAAAACGCGAGCGGGAATGCCCCGGACTCAGTTTTCTCGTCCTGGGGTAAAAAGCGGTCCCCCGACGGTTTCTTCCCTTTGCTCCGTATTGGTCATAAGTCTTTCGATCTTCGGGTCTCGTGCTCCGAGGACTTCAACCCACACTCCTGGCATGCTCCCTGACACGTTTTCCGGAGGTATAGGTCGGGAAGCGAGCTCGTTGGAGGGAGAACTGTGGTGCGACCCAAAACGGTCCAAAAGATGGCCGAAGCTTCCAACGAGTGGCGAACGCTCGTCCGGTGTCAGAAACCACTGGAAATGAACTTGCAGCGAAGGAAACGGGCTGAGCTCGAGGACTTCCGGTGCTCGTCCCAAGAAAACGCGAGCGGGAATGCCCCGGACTCAGTTTTCTCGTCCTGGGGTAAAAAGCGGTCCCCCGACGGTTTCTTCCCTTTGCTCCGTATTGGTCATAAGTCTTTCGATCTTCGGGTCTCGTGCTCCGAGGACTTCAACCCACACTCCTGGCATGCTCCCTGACACGTTTTCCGGAGGTATAGGTCGGGAAGCGAGCTCGTTGGAGGGAGAACTGTGGTGCGACCCAAAACGGTCCAAAAGATGGCCGAAGCTTCCAACGAGTGGCGAACGCTCGTCCGGTGTCAGAAACCACTGGAAATGCACTTGCAGCGAAGGAAACGGGCTGAGCTCGAGGACTTCCGGTGCTCGTCCCAAGAAAACGCGAGCGGGAATGCCCCGGACTCAGTTTTCTCGTCCTGGGGTAAAAAGCGGTCCCCCGACGGTTTCTTCCCTTTGCTCCGTATTGGTCATAAGTCTTTCGATCTTCGGGTCTCGTGCTCCGAGGACTTCAACCCACACTCCTGGCATGCTCCCTGACACGTTTTCCGGAGGTATAGGTCGGGAAGCGAGCTCGTTGGAGGGAGACTGTGGTGCGACCCAAAACGGTCCAAAAGATGGCCGAAGCTTCCAACGAGTGGCGAACGCTCGTCCGGTGTCAGAAACCACTGGAAATGCACTTGCAGCGAAGGAAACGGGCTGAGCTCGAGGACTTCCGGTGCTCGTCCCAAGAAAACGCGAGCGGGAATGCCCCGGACTCAGTTTTCTCGTCCTGGGGTAAAAAGCGGTCCCCCGACGGTTTCTTCCCTTTGCTCCGTATTGGTCATAAGTCTTTCGATCTTCGGGTCTCGTGCTCCGAGGACTTCAACCCACACTCCTGGCATGCTCCCTGACACGTTTTCCGGAGGTATAGGTCGGGAAGCGAGCTCGTTGGAGGGAGAACTGTGGTGCGACCCAAAACGGTCCAAAAGATGGCCGAAGCTTCCAACGAGTGGCGAACGCTCGTCCGGTGTCAGAAACCACTGGAAATGCACTTGCAGCGAAGGAAACGGGCTGAGCTCGAGGACTTCCGGTGCTCGTCCCAAGAAAACGCGAGCGGGAATGCCCCGGACTCAGTTTTCTCGTCCTGGGGTAAAAAGCGGTCCCCCGACGGTTTCTTCCCTTTGCTCCGTATTGGTCATAAGTCTTTCGATCTTCGGGTCTCGTGCTCCGAGGACTTCAACCCACACTCCTGGCATGCTCCCTGACACGTTTTCCGGAGGTATAGGTCGGGAAGCGAGCTCGTTGGAGGGAGAACTGTGGTGCGACCCAAAACGGTCCAAAAGATGGCCGAAGCTTCCAACGAGTGGCGAACGCTCGTCCGGTGTCAGAAACCACTGGAAATGCACTTGCAGCGAAGGAAACGGGCTGAGCTCGAGGACATCCGGTGCTCGTCCCAAGAAAACGCGAGCGGGAATGCCCCGGACTCAGTTTTCTCGTCCTGGGGTAAAAAGCGGTCCCCCGACGGTTTCTTCCCTTTGCTCCGTATTGGTCATAAGTCTTTCGATCTTCGGGTCTCGTGCTCCGAGGACTTCAACCCACACTCCTGGCATGCTCCCTGACACGTTTTCCGGAGGTATAGGTCGGGAAGCGAGCTCGTTGGAGGGAGAACTGTGGTGCGACCCAAAACGGTCCAAAAGATGGCCGAAGCTTCCAACGAGTGGCGAACGCTCGTCCGGTGTCAGAAACCACTGGAAATGCACTTGCAGCGAAGGAAACGGGCTGAGCTCGAGGACTTCCGGTGCTCGTCCCAAGAAAACGCGAGCGGGAATGCCCCGGACTCAGTTTTCTCGTCCTGGGGTAAAAAGCGGTCCCCCGACGGTTTCTTCCCTTTGCTCCGTATTGGTCATAAGTCTTTCGATCTTCGGGTCTCGTGCTCCGAGGACTTCAACCCACACTCCTGGCATGCTCCCTGACACGTTTTCCGGAGGTATAGGTCGGGAAGCGAGCTCGTTGGAGGGAGAACTGTGGTGCGACCCAAAACGGTCCAAAAGATGGCCGAAGCTTCCAACGAGTGGCGAACGCTCGTCCGGTGTCAGAAACCACTGGAAATGCACTTGCAGCGAAGGAAACGGGCTGAGCTCCAGGACTTCTGGTGCTCGTCCCAAGAAAACGCGAGCGGGAATGCCCCGGACTCAGTTTTCTCGTCCTGGGGTAAAAAGCGGTCCCCCGACGGTTTCTTCCCTTTGCTCCGTATTGGTCATAAGTCTTTCGATCTTCGGGTCTCGTGCTCCGAGGACTTCAACCCACACTCCTGGCATGCTCCCTGACACGTTTTCCGGAGGTATAGGTCGGGAAGCGAGCTCGTTGGAGGGAGAACTGTGGTGCGACCCAAAACGGTCCAAAAGATGGCCGAAGCTTCCAACGAGTGGCGAACGCTCGTCCGGTGTCAGAAACCACTGGAAATGCACTTGCAGCGAAGGAAACGGGCTGAGCTCCAGGACTTCCGGTGCTCGTCCCAAGAAAACGCGAGCGGGAATGCCCCGGACTCAGTTTTCTCGTCCTGGGGTAAAAAGCGGTCCCCCGACGGTTTCTTCCCTTTGCTCCGTATTGGTAATAAGTCTTTCGATCTTCGGGTCTCGTGCTCCGAGGACTTCAACCCACACTCCTGGCATGCTCCCTGACACGTTTTCCGGAGGTATAGGTCGGGAAGCGAGCTCGTTGGAGGGAGAACTGTGGTGCGACCCAAAACGGTCCAAAAGATGGCCGAAGCTTCCAACGAGTGGCGAACGCTCGTCCGGTGTCAGAAACCACTGGAAATGCACTTGCAGCGAAGGAAACGGGCTGAGCTCGAGGACTTCCGGTGCTCGTCCCAAGAAAACGCGAGCGGGAATGCCCCGGACTCAGTTTTCTCGTCCTGGGGTAAAAAGCGGTCCCCCGACGGTTTCTTCCCTTTGCTCCGTATTGGTCATAAGTCTTTCGATCTTCGGGTCTCATGCTCCGAGGACTTCAACCCACACTCCTGGCATGCTCCCTGACACGTTTTCCGGAGGTATAGGTCGGGAAGCGAGCTCGTTGGAGGGAGAACTGTGGTGCGACCCAAAACGGTCCAAAAGATGGCCGAAGCTTCCAACGAGTGGCGAACGCTCGTCCGGTGTCAGAAACCACTGGAAATGTACTTGCAGCGAAGGAAACGGGCTGAGCTCCAGGACTTCTGGTGCTCGTCCCAAGAAAACGCGAGCGGGAATGCCCCGGACTCAGTTTTCTCGTCCTGGGGTAAAAAGCGGTCCCCCGACGGTTTCTTCCCTTTGCTCCGTATTGGTCATAAGTCTTTCGATCTTCGGGTCTCGTGCTCCGAGGACTTCAACCCACACTCCTGGCATGCTCCCTGACACGTTTTCCGGAGGTATAGGTCGGGAAGCGAGCTCGTTGGAGGGAGAACTGTGGTGCGACCCAAAACGGTCCAAAAGATGGCCGAAGCTTCCAACGAGTGGCGAACGCTCGTCCGGTGTCAGAAACCACTGGAAATGCACTTGCAGCGAAGGAAACGGGCTGAGCTCCAGGACTTCCGGTGCTCGTCCCAAGAAAACGCGAGCGGGAATGCCCCGGACTCAGTTTTCTCGTCCTGGGGTAAAAAGCGGTCCCCCGACGGTTTCTTCCCTTTGCTCCGTATTGGTAATAAGTCTTTCGATCTTCGGGTCTCGTGCTCCGAGGACTTCAACCCACACTCCTGGCATGCTCCCTGACACGTTTTCCGGAGGTATAGGTCGGGAAGCGAGCTCGTTGGAGGGAGAACTGTGGTGCGACCCAAAACGGTCCAAAAGATGGCCGAAGCTTCCAACGAGTGGGGAACGCTCGTCCGGTGTCAGAAACCACTGGAAATGCACTTGCAGCGAAGGAAACGGGCTGAGCTCGAGGACTTCCGGTGCTCGTCCCAAGAAAACGCGAGCGGGAATGCCCCGGACTCAGTTTTCTCGTCCTGGGGTAAAAAGCGGTCCCCCGACGGTTTCTTCCCTTTGCTCCGTATTGGTCATAAGTCTTTCGATCTTCGGGTCTCATGCTCCGAGGACTTCAACCCACACTCCTGGCATGCTCCCTGACACGTTTTCCGGAGGTATAGGTCGGGAAGCGAGCTCGTTGGAGGGAGAACTGTGGTGCGACCCAAAACGGTCCAAAAGATGGCCGAAGCTTCCAACGAGTGGCGAACGCTCGTCCGGTGTCAGAAACCACTGGAAATGCACTTGCAGCGAAGGAAACGGGCTGAGCTCGAGGACTTCCGGTGCTTGTCCCAAGAAAACGCGAGCGGGAATGCCCCGGACTCAGTTTTCTCGTCCTGGGGTAAAAAGCGGTCCCCCGACGGTTTCTTCCCTTTGCTCCGTATTGGTCATAAGTCTTTCGATCTTCGGGTCTCGTGCTCCGAGGACTTCAACCCACACTCCTGGCATGCTCCCTGACACGTTTTCCGGAGGTATAGGTCGGGAAGCGAGCTCGTTGGAGGGAGAACTGTGGTGCGACCCAAAACGGTCCAAAAGATGGCCGAAGCTTCCAACGAGTGGCGAACGCTCGTCCGCTGTCAGAAACCACTGGAAATGCACTTGCAGCGAAGGAAACGGGCTGAGCTCGAGGACTTCCGGTGCTCGTCCCAAGAAAACGCGAGCGGGAATGCCCCGGACTCAGTTTTCTCGTCCTGGGGTAAAAAGCGGTCCCCCGACGGTTTCTTCCCTTTGCTCCGTATTGGTCATAAGTCTTTCGATCTTCGGGTCTCGTGCTCCGAGGACTTCAACCCACACTCCTGGCATGCTCCCTGACACGTTTTCCGGAGGTATAGGTCGGGAAGCGAGCTCGTTGGAGGGAGAACTGTGGTGCGACCCAAAACGGTCCAAAAGATGGCCGAAGCTTCCAACGAGTGGCGAACGCTCGTCCGGTGTCAGAAACCACTGGAAATGCACTTGCAGCGAAGGAAACGGGCTGAGCTCGAGGACTTCCGGTGCTCGTCCCAAGAAAACGCGAGCGGGAATGCCCCGGACTCAGTTTTCTCGTCCTGGGGTAAAAAGCGGTCCCCCGACGGTTTCTTCCCTTTGCTCCGTATTGGTCATAAGTCTTTCGATCTTCGGGTCTCGTGCTCCAAGGACTTCAACCCACACTCCTGGCATGCTCCCTGACACGTTTTCCGGAGGTATAGGTCGGGAAGCGAGCTCGTTGGAGGGAGAACTGTGGTGCGACCCAAAACGGTCCAAAAGATGGCCGAAGCTTCCAACGAGTGGCGAACGCTCGTCCGGTGTCAGAAACCACTGGAAATGCACTTGCAGCGAAGGAAACGGGCTGAGCTCGAGGACTTCCGGTGCTCGTCCCAAGAAAACGCGAGCGGGAATGCCCCGGACTCAGTTTTCTCGTCCTGGGGTAAAAAGCGGTCCCCCGACGGTTTCTTCCCTTTGCTCCGTATTGGTAATAAGTCTTTCGATCTTCGGGTCTCGTGCTCCGAGGACTTCAACCCACACTCCTGGCATGCTCCCTGACACGTTTTCCGGAGGTATAGGTCGGGAAGCGAGCTCGTTGGAGGGAGAACTGTGGTGCGACCCAAAACGGTCCAAAAGATTGCCGAAGCTTCCAACGAGTGGCGAACGCTCGTCCGGTGTCAGAAACCACTGGAAATGCACTTGCAGCGAAGGAAACGGGCTGAGCTCGAGGACTTCCGGTGCTCGTCCCAAGAAAACGCGAGCGGGAATGCCCCGGACTCAGTTTTCTCGTCCTGGGGTAAAAAGCGGTCCCCCGACGGTTTCTTCCCTTTGCTCCGTATTGGTCATAAGTCTTTCGATCTTCGGGTCTCGTGCTCCGAGGACTTCAACCCACACTCCTGGCATGCTCCCTGACACGTTTTCCGGAGGTATAGGTCGGGAAGCGAGCTCGTTGGAGGGAGAACTGTGGTGCGACCCAAAACGGTCCAAAAGATGGCCGAAGCTTCCAACGAGTGGCGAACGCTCGTCCGGTGTCAGAAACCACTGGAAATGCACTTGCAGCGAAGGAAACGGGCTGAGCTCGAGGACTTCCGGTGCTCGTCCCAAGAAAACGCGAGCGGGAATGCCCCGGACTCAGTTTTCTCGTCCTGGGGTAAAAAGCGGTCCCCCGACGGTTTCTTCCCTTTGCTCCGTATTGGTCATAAGTCTTTCGATCTTCGGGTCTCGTGCTCCGAGGACTTCAACCCACACTCCTGGCATGCTCCCTGACACGTTTTCCGGAGGTATAGGTCGGGAAGCGAGCTCGTTGGAGGGAGAACTGTGGTGCGACCCAAAACGGTCCAAAAGATGGCCGAAGCTTCCAACGAGTGGCGAACGCTCGTCCGATGTCAGAAACCACTGGAAATGCACTTGCAGCGAAGGAAACGGGCTGAGCTCGAGGACTTCCGGTGCTCGTCCCAAGAAAACGCGAGCGGGAATGCCCCGGACTCAGTTTTCTCGTCCTGGGGTAAAAAGCGGTCCCCCGACGGTTTCTTCCCTTTGCTCCGTATTGGTCATTAGTCTTTCGATCTTCGGGTCTCGTGCTCCGAGGACTTCAACCCACACTCCTGGCATGCTCCCTGACACGTTTTCCGGAGGTATAGGTCGGGAAGCGAGCTCGTTGGAGGGAGAACTGTGGTGCGACCCAAAACGGTCCAAAAGATGGCCGAAGCTTCCAACGAGTGGCGAACGCTCGTCCGGTGTCAGAAACCACTGGAAATGCACTTGCAGCGAAGGAAACGGGCTGAGCTCGAGGACTTCCGGTGCTCGTCCCAAGAAAACGCGAGCGGGAATGCCCCGGACTCAGTTTTCTCGTCCTGGGGTAAAAAGCGGTCCCCCGACGGTTTCTTCCCTTTGCTCCGTATTGGTCATAAGTCTTTCGATCTTCGGGTCTCGTGCTCCGAGGACTTCAACCCACACTCCTGGCATGCTCCCTGACACGTTTTCCGGAGGTATAGGTCGGGAAGCGAGCTCGTTGGAGGGAGAACTGTGGTGCGACCCAAAACGGTCCAAAAGATGGCCGAAGCTTCCAACGAGTGGCGAACGCTCGTCCGGTGTCAGAAACCACTGGAAATGCACTTGCAGCGAAGGAAACGGGCTGAGCTCGAGGACTTCCGGTGCTCGTCCCAAGAAAACTCGAGCGGGAATGCCCCGGACTCAGTTTTCTCGTCCTGGGGTAAAAAGCGGTCCCCCGACGGTTTCTTCCCTTTGCTCCGTATTGGTCATAAGTCTTTCGATCTTCGGGTCTCGTGCTCCGAGGACTTCAACCCACACTCCTGGCATGCTCCCTGACACGTTTTCCGGAGGTATAGGTCGGGAAGCGAGCTCGTTGGAGGGAGAACTGTGGTGCGACCCAAAACGGTCCAAAAGATGGCCGAAGCTTCCAACGAGTGGCGAACGCTCGTCCGGTGTCAGAAACCACTGGAAATGCACTTGCAGCGAAGGAAACGGGCTGAGCTCGAGGACTTCCGGTGCTCGTCCCAAGAAAACGCGAGCGGGAATGCCCCGGACTCAGTTTTCTCGTCCTGGGGTAAAAAGCGGTCCCCCGACGGTTTCTTCCCTTTGCTCCGTATTGGTCATAAGTCTTTCGATCTTCGGGTCTCGTGCTCCGAGGACTTCAACCCACACTCCTGGCATGCTCCCTGACACGTTTTCCGGAGGTATAGGTCGGGAAGCGAGCTCGTTGGAGGGAGAACTGTGGTGCGACCCAAAACGGTCCAAAAGATGGCCGAAGCTTCCAACGAGTGGCGAACGCTCGTCCGGTGTCAGAAACCACTGGAAATGCACTTGCAGCGAAGGAAACGGGCTGAGCTCGAGGATTTCCGGTGCTCGTCCCAAGAAAACGCGAGCGGGAATGCCCCGGACTCAGTTTTCTCGTCCTGGGGTAAAAAGCGGTCCCCCGACGGTTTCTTCCCTTTGCTCCGTATTGGTCATAAGTCTTTCGATCTTCGGGTCTCGTGCTCCGAGGACTTCAACCCACACTCCTGGCATGCTCCCTGACACGTTTTCCGGAGGTATAGGTCGGGAAGCGAGCTCGTTGGAGGGAGAACTGTGGTGCGACCCAAAACGGTCCAAAAGATGGCCGAAGCTTCCAACGAGTGGCGAACGCTCGTCCGGTGTCAGAAACCACTGGAAATGCACTTGCAGCGAAGGAAACGGGCTGAGCTCGAGGACTTCCAGTGCTCGTCCCAAGAAAACGCGAGCGGGAATGCCCCGGACTCAGTTTTCTCGTCCTGGGGTAAAAAGCGGTCCCCCGACGGTTTCTTCCCTTTGCTCCGTATTGGTCATAAGTCTTTCGATCTTCGGGTCTCGTGCTCCGAGGACTTCAACCCACACTCCTGGCATGCTCCCTGACACGTTTTCCGGAGGTATAGGTCGGGAAGCGAGCTCGTTGGAGGGAGAACTGTGGTGCGACCCAAAACGGTACAAAAGATGGCCGAAGCTTCCAACGAGTGGCGAACGCTCGTCCGGTGTCAGAAACCACTGGAAATGCACTTGCAGCGAAGGAAACGGGCTGAGCTCGAGGATTTCCGGTGCTCGTCCCAAGAAAACGCGAGCGGGAATGCCCCGGACTCAGTTTTCTCGTCCTGGGGTAAAAAGCGGTCCCCCGACGGTTTCTTCCCTTTGCTCCGTATTGGTCATAAGTCTTTCGATCTTCGGGTCTCGTGCTCCGAGGACTTCAACCCACACTCCTGGCATGCTCCCTGACACGTTTTCCGGAGGTATAGGTCGGGAAGCGAGCTCGTTGGAGGGAGAACTGTGGTGCGACCCAAAACGGTCCAAAAGATGGCCGAAGCTTCCAACGAGTGGCGAACGCTCGTCCGGTGTCAGAAACCACTGGAAATGCACTTGCAGCGAAGGAAACGGGCTGAGCTCGAGGACTTCCGGTGCTTGTCCCAAGAAAACGCGAGCGGGAATGCCCCGGACTCAGTTTTCTCGTCCTGGGGTAAAAAGCGGTCCCCCGACGGTTTCTTCCCTTTGCTCCGTATTGGTCATAAGTCTTTCGATCTTCGGGTCTCGTGCTCCGAGGACTTCAACCCACACTCCTGGCATGCTCCCTGACACGTTTTCCGGAGGTATAGGTCGGGAAGCGAGCTCGTTGGAGGGAGAACTGTGGTGCGACCCAAAACGGTCCAAAAGATGGCCGAAGCTTCCAACGAGTGGCGAACGCTCGTCCGGTGTCAGAAACCACTGGAAATGCACTTGCAGCGAAGGAAATGGGCTGAGCTCGAGGACTTCCGGTGCTCGTCCCAAGAAAACGCGAGCGGGAATGCCCCGGACTCAGCTTTCTCGTCCTGGGGTAAAAAGCGGTCCCCCGACGGTTTCTTCCCTTTGCTCCGTATTGGTCATAAGTCTTTCGATCTTCGGGTCTCGTGCTCCGAGGACTTCAACCCACACTCCTGGCATGCTCCCTGACACGTTTTCCGGAGGTATAGGTCGGGAAGCGAGCTCGTTGGAGGGAGAACTGTGGTGCGACCCAAAACGGTCCAAAAGATGGCCGAAGCTTCCAACGAGTGGCGAACGCTCGTCCGGTGTCAGAAACCACTGGAAATGCACTTGCAGCGAAGGAAACGGGCTGAGCTCGAGGACTTCCGGTGCTCGTCCCAAGAAAACGCGAGCGGGAATGCCCCGGACTCAGTTTTCTCGTCCTGGGTTAAAAAGCGGTCCCCCGACGGTTTCTTCCCTTTGCTCCGTATTGGTCATAAGTCTTTCGATCTTCGGGTCTCGTGCTCCGAGGACTTCAACCCACACTCCTGGCATGCTCCCTGACACGTTTTCCGGAGGTATAGGTCGGGAAGCGAGCTCGTTGGAGGGAGAACTGTGGTGCGACCCAAAACGGTCCAAAAGATGGCCGAAGCTTCCAACGAGTGGCGAACGCTCGTCCGGTGTCAGAAACCACTGGAAATGCACTTGCAGCGAAGGAAACGGGCTGAGCTCGAGGACTTCCGGTGCTCGTCCCAAGAAAACGCGAGCGGGAATGCCCCGGACTTAGTTTTCTCGTCCTGGGGTAAAAAGCGGTCCCCCGACGGTTTCTTCCCTTTGCTCCGTATTGGTCATAAGTCTTTCGATCTTCGGGTCTCGTGCTCCGAGGACTTCAACCCACACTCCTGGCATGCTCCCTGACACGTTTTCCGGAGGTATAGGTCGGGAAGCGAGCTCGTTGGAGGGAGAACTGTGGTGCGACCCAAAACGGTCCAAAAGATGGCCGAAGCTTCCAACGAGTGGCGAACGCTCGTCCGGTGTCAGAAACCACTGGAAATGCGCTTGCAGCGAAGGAAACGGGCTGAGCTCGAGGACTTCCGGTGCTCGTCCCAAGAAAACGCGAGCGGGAATGCCCCGGACTCAGTTTTCTCGTCCTGGGGTAAAAAGCGGTCCCCCGACGGTTTCTTCCCTTTGCTCCGTATTGGTCATAAGTCTTTCGATCTTCGGGTCTCGTGCTCCGAGGACTTCAACACACACTCCTGGCATGCTCCCTGACACGTTTTCCGGAGGTATAGGCCGGGAAGCGAGCTCGTTGGAGGGAGAACTGTGGTGCGACCCAAAACGGTCCAAAAGATGGCCGAAGCTTCCAACGAGTGGCGAACGCTCGTCCGGTGTCAGAAACCACAGGAAATGCACTTGCAGCGAAGGAAACGGGCTGAGCTCGAGGACTTCCGGTGCTCGTCCCAAGAAAACGCGAGCGGGAATGCCCCGGACTCAGCTTTCTCGTCCTGGGGTAAAAAGCGGTCCCCCGACGGTTTCTTCCCTTTGCTCCGTATTGGTCATAAGTCTTTCGATCTTCGGGTCTCGTGCTCCGAGGACTTCAACCCACACTCCTGGCATGCTCCCTGACACGTTTTCCGGAGGTATAGGTCGGGAAGCGAGCTCGTTGGAGGGAGAACTGTGGTGCGACCCAAAACGGTCCAAAAGATGGCCGAAGCTTCCAACGAGTGGCGAACGCTCGTCCGGTGTCAGAAACCACTGGAAATGCACTTGCAGCGAAGGAAACGGGCTGAGCTCGAGGACTTCCGGTGCTCGTCCCAAGAAAACGCGAGCGGGAATGCCCCGGACTCAGTTTTCTCGTCCTGGGGTAAAAAGCGGTCCCCCGACGGTTTCTTCCCTTTGCTCCGTATTGGTCATAAGTCTTTCGATCTTCGGGTCTCGTGCTCCGAGGACTTCAACCCACACTCCTGGCATGCTCCCTGACACGTTTTCCGGAGGTATAGGTCGGGAAGCGAGCTCGTTGGAGGGAGAACTGTGGTGCGACCCAAAACGGTCCAAAAGATGGCCGAAGCTTCCAACGAGTGGCGAACGCTCGTCCGGTGTCAGAAACCACTGGAAATGCACTTGCAGCGAAGGAAACGGGCTGAGCTCGAGGACTTCCGGTGCTCGTCCCAAGAAAACGCGAGCGGGAATGCCCCGGACTCAGTTTTCTCGTCCTGGGGTAAAAAGCGGTCCCCCGACGGTTTCTTCCCTTTGCTCCGTATTGGTCATAAGTCTTTCGATCTTCGGGTCTCGTGCTCCGAGGACTTCAACCCACACTCCTGGCATGCTCCCTGACACGTTTTCCGGAGGTATAGGTCGGGAAGCGAGCTCGTTGGAGGGAGAACTGTGGTGCGACCCAAAACGGTCCAAAAGATGGCCGAAGCTTCCAACGAGTGGCGAACGCTCGTCCGGTGTCAGAAACCACTGGAAATGCACTTGCAGCGAAGGAAACGGGCTGAGCTCGAGGACTTCCGGTGCTCGTCCCAAGAAAACGCGAGCGGGAATGCCCCGGACTCAGCTTTCTCGTCCTGGGGTAAAAAGCGGTCCCCCGACGGTTTCTTCCCTTTGCTCCGTATTGGTCATAAGTCTTTCGATCTTCGGGTCTCGTGCTCCGAGGACTTCAACCCACACTCCTGGCATGCTCCCTGACACGTTTTCCGGAGGTATAGGTCGGGAAGCGAGCTCGTTGGAGGGAGAACTGTGGTGCGACCCAAAACGGTCCAAAAGATGGCCGAAGCTTCCAACGAGTGGCGAACGCTCGTCCGGTGTCAGAAACCACTGGAAATGCACTTGCAGCGAAGGAAACGGGCTGAGCTCGAGGACTTCCGGTGCTCGTCCCAAGAAAACGCGAGCGGGAATGCCCCGGACTCAGTTTTCTCGTCCTGGGGTAAAAAGCGGTCCCCCGACGGTTTCTTCCCTTTGCTCCGTATTGGTCATAAGTCTTTCGATCTTCGGGTCTCGTGCTCCGAGGACTTCAACCCACACTCCTGGCATGCTCCCTGACACGTTTTCCGGAGGTATAGGTCGGGAAGCGAGCTCGTTGGAGGGAGAACTGTGGTGCGACCCAAAACGGTCCAAAAGATGGCCGAAGCTTCCAACGAGTGGCGAACGCTCGTCCGGTGTCAGAAACCACTGGAAATGCACTTGCAGCGAAGGAAACGGGCTGAGCTCGAGGACTTCCGGTGCTCGTCCCAAGAAAACGCGAGCGGGAATGCCCCGGACTCAGTTTTCTCGTCCTGGGGTAAAAAGCGGTCCCCCGACGGTTTCTTCCCTTTGCTCCGTATTGGTCATAAGTCTTTCGATCTTCGGGTCTCGTGCTCCGAGGACTTCAACCCACACTCCTGGCATGCTCCCTGACACGTTTTCCGGAGGTATAGGTCGGGAAGCGAGCTCGTTGGAGGGAGAACTGTGGTGCGACCCAAAACGGTCCAAAAGATGGCCGAAGCTTCCAACAAGTGGCGAACGCTCGTCCGGTGTCAGAAACCACTGGAAATGCACTTGCAGCGAAGGAAACGGGCTGAGCTCGAGGACTTCCGGTGCTCGTCCCAAGAAAACGCGAGCGGGAATGCCCCGGACTCAGTTTTCTCGTCCTGGGGTAAAAAGCGGTCCCCCGACGGTTTCTTCCCTTTGCTCCGTATTGGTCATAAGTCTTTCGATCTTCGGGTCTCGTGCTCCGAGGACTTCAACCCACACTCCTGGCATGCTCCCTGACACGTTTTCCGGAGGTATAGGTCGGGAAGCGAGCTCGTTGGAGGGAGAACTGTGGTGCGACCCAAAACGGTCCAAAAGATGGCCGAAGCTTCCAACGAGTGGCGAACGCTCGTCCGGTGTCAGAAACCACTGGAAATGCACTTGCAGCGAAGGAAACGGGCTGAGCTCGAGGACTTCCGGTGCTCGTCCCAAGAAAACGCGAGCGGGAATGCCCCGGACTCAGTTTTCTCGTCCTGGGGTAAAAAGCGGTCCCCCGACGGTTTCTTCCCTTTGCTCCGTATTGGTCATAAGTCTTTCGATCTTCGGGTCTCGTGCTCCGAGGACTTCAACCCACACTCCTGGCATGCTCCCTGACACGTTTTCCGGAGGTATAGGTCGGGAAGCGAGCTCGTTGGAGGGAGAACTGTGGTGCGACCCAAAACGGTCCAAAAGATGGCCGAAGCTTCCAACGAGTGGCGAACACTCGTCCGGTGTCAGAAACCACTGGAAATGCACTTGCAGCGAAGGAAACGGGCTGAGCTCGAGGACTTCCGGTGCTCGTCCCAAGAAAACGCGAGCGGGAATGCCCCGGACTCAGTTTTCTCGTCCTGGGGTAAAAAGCGGTCCCCCGACGGTTTCTTCCCTTTGCTCCGTATTGGTCATAAGTCTTTCGATCTTCGGGTCTCGTGCTCCGAGGACTTCAACCCACACTCCTGGCATGCTCCCTGACACGTTTTCCGGAGGTATAGGCCGGGAAGCGAGCTCGTTGGAGGGAGAACTGTGGTGCGACCCAAAACGGTCCAAAAGATGGCCGAAGCTTCCAACGAGTGGCGAACGCTCGTCCGGTGTCAGAAACCACTGGAAATGCACTTGCAGCGAAGGAAACGGGCTGAGCTCGAGGACTTCCGGTGCTCGTCCCAAGAAAACGCGAGCGGGAATGCCCCGGACTCAGTTTTCTCGTCCTGGGGTAAAAAGCGGTCCCCCGACGGTTTCTTCCCTTTGCTCCGTATTGGTCATAAGTCTTTCGATCTTCGGGTCTCGTGCTCCGAGGACTTCAACCCACACTCCTGGCATGCTCCCTGACACGTTTTCCAGAGGTATAGGTCGGGAAGCGAGCTCGTTGGAGGGAGAACTGTGGTGCGACCCAAAACGGTCCAAAAGATGGCCGAAGCTTCCAACGAGTGGCGAACGCTCGTCCGGTGTCAGAAACCACTGGAAATGCACTTGCAGCGAAGGAAACGGGCTGAGCTCGAGGACTTCCGGTGCTCGTCCCAAGAAAACGCGAGCGGGAATGCCCCGGACTCAGTTTTCTCGTCCTGGGGTAAAAAGCGGTCCCCCGACGGTTTCTTCCCTTTGCTCCGTATTGGTCATAAGTCTTTCGATCTTCGGGTCTCGTGCTCCGAGGACTTCAACCCACACTCCTGGCATGCTCCCTGACACGTTTTCCGGAGGTATAGGTCGGGAAGCGAGCTCGTTGGAGGGAGAACTGTGGTGCGACCCAAAACGGTCCAAAAGATGGCCGAATCTTCCAACGAGTGGCGAACGCTCGTCCGGTGTCAGAAACCACTGGAAATGCACTTGCAGCGAAGGAAACGGGCTGAGCTCGAGGACTTCCGGTGCTCGTCCCAAGAAAACGCGAGCGGGAATGCCCCGGACTCAGTTTTCTCGTCCTGGGGTAAAAAGCGGTCCCCCGACGGTTTCTTCCCTTTGCTCCGTATTGGTCATAAGTCTTTCGATCTTCGGGTCTCGTGCTCCGAGGACTTCAACCCACACTCCTGGCATGCTCCCTGACACGTTTTCCGGAGGTATAGGTCGGGAAGCGAGCTCGTTGGAGGGAGAACTGTGGTGCGACCCAAAACGGTCCAAAAGATGGCCGAAGCTTCCAACAAGTGGCGAACGCTCGTCCGGTGTCAGAAACCACTGGAAATGCACTTGCAGCGAAGGAAACGGGCTGAGCTCGAGGACTTCCGGTGCTCGTCCCAAGAAAACGCGAGCGGGAATGCCCCGGACTCAGTTTTCTCGTCCTGGGGTAAAAAGCGGTCCCCCGACGGTTTCTTCCCTTTGCTCCGTATTGGTCATAAGTCTTTCGATCTTCGGGTCTCGTGCTCCGAGGACTTCAACCCACACTCCTGGCATGCTCCCTGACACGTTTTCCGGAGGTATAGGTCGGGAAGCGAGCTCGTTGGAGGGAGAACTGTGGTGCGACCCAAAACGGTCCAAAAGATGGCCGAAGCTTCCAACGAGTGGCGAACGCTCGTCCGGTGTCAGAAACCACTGGAAATGCACTTGCAGCGAAGGAAACGGGCTGAGCTCGAGGACTTCCGGTGCTCGTCCCAAGAAAACGCGAGCGGGAATGCCCCGGACTCAGTTTTCTCGTCCTGGGGTAAAAAGCGGTCCCCCGACGGTTTCTTCCCTTTGCTCCGTATTGGTCATAAGTCTTTCGATCTTCGGGTCTCGTGCTCCGAGGACTTCAACCCACACTCCTGGCATGCTCCCTGACACGTTTTCCGGAGGTATAGGTCGGGAAGCGAGCTCGTTGGAGGGAGAACTGTGGTGCGACCCAAAACGGTCCAAAAGATGGCCGAAGCTTCCAACGAGTGGCGAACGCTCGTCCGGTGTCAGAAACCACTGGAAATGCACTTGCAGCGAAGGAAACGGGCTGAGCTCGA
Source organism: Cucumis melo (assembly GCF_025177605.1). Lineage (NCBI taxonomy): Eukaryota > Viridiplantae > Streptophyta > Magnoliopsida > Cucurbitales > Cucurbitaceae > Cucumis > Cucumis melo. The sequence continues at coordinate 35,030 of NW_026123758.1, forward strand.
GGACTTCCGGTGCTCGTCCCAAGAAAACGCGAGCGGGAATGCCCCGGACTCAGCTTTCTCGTCCTGGGGTAAAAAGCGGTCCCCCGACGGTTTCTTCCCTTTGCTCCGTATTGGTCATAAGTCTTTCGATCTTCGGGTCTCGTGCTCCGAGGACTTCAACCCACACTCCTGGCATGCTCCCTGACACGTTTTCCGGAGGTATAGGTCGGGAAGCGAGCTCGTTGGAGGGAGAACTGTGGTGCGACCCAAAACGGTCCAAAAGATGGCCGAAGCTTCCAACGAGTGGCGAACGCTCGTCCGGTGTCAGAAACCACTGGAAATGCACTTGCAGCGAAGGAAACGGGCTGAGCTCGAGGACATCCGGTGCTCGTCCCAAGAAAACGCGAGCGGGAATGCCCCGGACTCAGTTTTCTCTTCCTGGGGTAAAAAGCGGTCCCCCGACGGTTTCTTCCCTTTGCTCCGTATTGGTCATAAGTCTTTCGATCTTCGGGTCTCGTGCTCCGAGGACTTCAACCCACACTCCTGGCATGCTCCCTGACACGTTTTCCGGAGGTATAGGCCGGGAAGCGAGCTCGTTGGAGGGAGAACTGTGGTGCGACCCAAAACGGTCCAAAAGATGGCCGAAGCTTCCAACGAGTGGCGAACGCTCGTCCGGTGTCAGAAACCACTGGAAATGCACTTGCAGCGAAGGAAACGGGCTGAGCTCGAGGACTTCCGGTGCTCGTCCCAAGAAAACGCGAGCGGGAATGCCCCGGACTCAGTTTTCTCGTCCTGGGGTAAAAAGCGGTCCCCCGACGGTTTCTTCCCTTTGCTCCGTATTGGTCATAAGTCTTTCGATCTTCGGGTCTCGTGCTCCGAGGACTTCAACCCACACTCCTGGCATGCTCCCTGACACGTTTTCCGGAGGTATAGGTCGGGAAGCGAGCTCGTTGGAGGGAGAACTGTGGTGCGACCCAAAACGGTCCAAAAGATGGCCGAAGCTTCCAACGAGTGGCGAACGCTCGTCCGGTGTCAGAAACCACTGGAAATGCACTTGCAGCGAAGGAAACGGGCTGAGCTCGAGGACTTCCGGTGCTCGTCCCAAGAAAACGCGAGCGGGAATGCCCCGGACTCAGCTTTCTCGTCCTGGGGTAAAAAGCGGTCCCCCGACGGTTTCTTCCCTTTGCTCCGTATTGGTCATAAGTCTTTCGATCTTCGGGTCTCGTGCTCCGAGGACTTCAACCCACACTCCTGGCATGCTCCCTGACACGTTTTCCAGAGGTATAGGTCGGGAAGCGAGCTCGTTGGAGGGAGAACTGTGGTGCGACCCAAAACGGTCCAAAAGATGGCCGAAGCTTCCAACGAGTGGCGAACGCTCGTCCGGTGTCAGAAACCACTGGAAATGCACTTGCAGCGAAGGAAACGGGCTGAGCTCGAGGACTTCCGGTGCTCGTCCCAAGAAAACGCGAGCGGGAATGCCCCGGACTCAGTTTTCTCGTCCTGGGGTAAAAAGCGGTCCCCCGACGGTTTCTTCCCTTTGCTCCGTATTGGTCATAAGTCTTTCGATCTTCGGGTCTCGTGCTCCGAGGACTTCAACCCACACTCCTGGCATGCTCCCTGACACGTTTTCCGGAGGTATAGGTCGGGAAGCGAGCTCGTTGGAGGGAGAACTGTGGTGCGACCCAAAACGGTCCAAAAGATGGCCGAAGCTTCCAACGAGTGGCGAACGCTCGTCCGGTGTCAGAAACCACTGGAAATGCACTTGCAGCGAAGGAAACGGGCTGAGCTCGAGGACTTCCGGTGCTCGTCCCAAGAAAACGCGAGCGGGAATGCCCCGGACTCAGTTTTCTCGTCCTGGGGTAAAAAGCGGTCCCCCGACGGTTTCTTCCCTTTGCTCCGTATTGGTCATAAGTCTTTCGATCTTCGGGTCTCGTGCTCCGAGGACTTCAACCCACACTCCTGGCATGCTCCCTGACACGTTTTCCGGAGGTATAGGTCGGGAAGCGAGCTCGTTGGAGGGAGAACTGTGGTGCGACCCAAAACGGTCCAAAAGATGGCCGAAGCTTCCAACGAGTGGCGAACGCTCGTCCGGTGTCAGAAACCACTGGAAATGCACTTGCAGCGAAGGAAACGGGCTGAGCTCGAGGACTTCCGGTGCTCGTCCCAAGAAAACGCGAGCGGGAATGCCCCGGACTCAGTTTTCTCGTCCTGGGGTAAAAAGCGGTCCCCCGACGGTTTCTTCCCTTTGCTCCGTATTGGTCATAAGTCTTTCGATCTTCGGGTCTCGTGCTCCGAGGACTTCAACCCACACTCCTGGCATGCTCCCTGACACGTTTTCCGGAGGTATAGGTCGGGAAGCGAGCTCGTTGGAGGGAGAACTGTGGTGCGACCCAAAACGGTCCAAAAGATGGCCGAAGCTTCCAACGAGTGGCGAACGCTCGTCCGGTGTCAGAAACCACTGGAAATGCACTTGCAGCGAAGGAAACGGGCTGAGCTCGAGGACTTCCGGTGCTCGTCCCAAGAAAACGCGAGCGGGAATGCCCCGGACTCAGTTTTCTCGTCCTGGGGTAAAAAGCGGTCCCCCGACGGTTTCTTCCCTTTGCTCCGTATTGGTCATAAGTCTTTCGATCTTCGGGTCTCGTGCTCCGAGGACTTCAACCCACACTCCTGGCATGCTCTCTGACACGTTTTCCGGAGGTATAGGTCGGGAAGCGAGCTCGTTGGAGGGAGAACTGTGGTGCGACCCAAAACGGTCCAAAAGATGGCCGAAGCTTCCAACGAGTGGCGAACGCTCGTCCGGTGTCAGAAACCACTGGAAATGCACTTGCAGCGAAGGAAACGGGCTGAGCTCGAGGACTTCCGGTGCTCGTCCCAAGAAAACGCGAGCGGGAATGCCCCGGACTCAGTTTTCTCGTCCTGGGGTAAAAAGCGGTCCCCCGACGGTTTCTTCCCTTTGCTCCGTATTGGTCATAAGTCTTTCGATCTTCGGGTCTCGTGCTCCGAGGACTTCAACCCACACTCCTGGCATGCTCCCTGACACGTTTTCCGGAGGTATAGGTCGGGAAGCGAGCTCGTTGGAGGGAGAACTGTGGTGCGACCCAAAACGGTCCAAAAGATGGCCGAAGCTTCCAACGAGTGGCGAACGCTCGTCCGGTGTCAGAAACCACTGGAAATGCACTTGCAGCGAAGGAAACGGGCTGAGCTCGAGGACTTCCGGTGCTCGTCCCAAGAAAACGCGAGCGGGAATGCCCCGGACTCAGTTTTCTCGTCCTGGGGTAAAAAGCGGTCCCCCGACGGTTTCTTCCCTTTGCTCCGTATTGGTCATAAGTCTTTCGATCTTCGGGTCTCGTGCTCCGAGGACTTCAACCCACGCTCCTGGCATGCTCCCTGACACGTTTTCCGGAGGTATAGGTCGGGAAGCGAGCTCGTTGGAGGGAGAACTGTGGTGCGACCCAAAACGGTCCAAAAGATGGCCGAAGCTTCCAACGAGTGGCGAACGCTCGTCCGGTGTCAGAAACCACTGGAAATGCACTTGCAGCGAAGGAAACGGGCTGAGCTCGAGGACTTCCGGTGCTCGTCCCAAGAAAACGCGAGCGGGAATGCCCCGGACTCAGTTTTCTCGTCCTGGGGTAAAAAGCGGTCCCCCGACGGTTTCTTCCCTTTGCTCCGTATTGGTCATAAGTCTTTCGATCTTCGGGTCTCGTGCTCCGAGGACTTCAACCCACACTCCTGGCATGCTCCCTGACACGTTTTCCGGAGGTATAGGTCGGGAAGCGAGCTCGTTGGAGGGAGAACTGTGGTGCGACCCAAAACGGTCCAAAAGATGGCCGAAGCTTCCAACGAGTGGCGAACGCTCGTCCGGTGTCAGAAACCACTGGAAATGCACTTGCAGCGAAGGAAACGGGCTGAGCTCGAGGACTTCTGGTGCTCGTCCCAAGAAAACGCGAGCGGGAATGCCCCGGACTCAGTTTTCTCGTCCTGGGGTAAAAAGCGGTCCCCCGACGGTTTCTTCCCTTTGCTCCGTATTGGTCATAAGTCTTTCGATCTTCGGGTCTCGTGCTCCGAGGACTTCAACCCACACTCCTGGCATGCTCCCTGACACGTTTTCCGGAGGTATAGGTCGGGAAGCGAGCTCGTTGGAGGGAGAACTGTGGTGCGACCCAAAACGGTCCAAAAGATGGCCGAAGCTTCCAACGAGTGGCGAACGCTCGTCCGGTGTCAGAAACCACTGGAAATGCACTTGCAGCGAAGGAAACGGGCTGAGCTCGCGGACTTCCGGTGCTCGTCCCAAGAAAACGCGAGCGGGAATGCCCCGGACTCAGTTTTCTCGTCCTGGGGTAAAAAGCGGTCCCCCGACGGTTTCTTCCCTTTGCTCCGTATTGGTCATAAGTCTTTCGATCTTCGGGTCTCGTGCTCCGAGGACTTCAACCCACACTCCTGGCATGCTCCCTGACACGTTTTCCGGAGGTATAGGTCGGGAAGCGAGCTCGTTGGAGGGAGAACTGTGGTGCGACCCAAAACGGTCCAAAAGATGGCCGAAGCTTCCAACGAGTGGCGAACGCTCGTCCGGTGTCAGAAACCACTGGAAATGCACTTGCAGCGAAGGAAACGGGCTGAGCTCGAGGACTTCCGGTGCTCGTCCCAAGAAAACGCGAGCGGGAATGCCCCGGACTCAGTTTTCTCGTCCTGGGGTAAAAAGCGGTCCCCCGACGGTTTCTTCCCTTTGCTCCGTATTGGTCATAAGTCTTTCGATCTTCGGGTCTCATGCTCCGAGGACTTCAACCCACACTCCTGGCATGCTCCCTGACACGTTTTCCGGAGGTATAGGTCGGGAAGCGAGCTCGTTGGAGGGAGAACTGTGGTGCGACCCAAAACGGTCCAAAAGATGGCCGAAGCTTCCAACGAGTGGCGAACGCTCGTCCGGTGTCAGAAACCACTGGAAATGCACTTGCAGCGAAGGAAACGGGCTGAGCTCGAGGACTTCCGGTGCTCGTCCCAAGAAAACGCGAGCGGGAATGCCCCGGACTCAGTTTTCTCGTCCTGGGGTAAAAAGCGGTCCCCCGACGGTTTCTTCCCTTTGCTCCGTATTGGTCATAAGTCTTTCGATCTTCGGGTCTCGTGCTTCGAGGACTTCAACCCACACTCCTGGCATGCTCCCTGACACGTTTTCCGGAGGTATAGGTCGGGAAGCGAGCTCGTTGGAGGGAGAACTGTGGTGCGACCCAAAACGGTCCAAAAGATGGCCGAAGCTTCCAACGAGTGGCGAACGCTCGTCCGGTGTCAGAAACCACTGGAAATGCACCTGCAGCGAAGGAAACGGACTGAGCTCGAGGACTTCCGGTGCTCGTCCCAAGAAAACGCGAGCGGGAATGCCCCGGACTCAGTTTTCTCGTCCTGGGGTAAAAAGCGGTCCCCCGACGGTTTCTTCCCTTTGCTCCGTATTGGTCATAAGTCTTTCGATCTTCGGGTCTCATGCTCCGAGGACTTCAACCCACACTCCTGGCATGCTCCCTGACACGTTTTCCGGAGGTATAGGTCGGGAAGCGAGCTCGTTGGAGGGAGAACTGTGGTGCGACCCAAAACGGTCCAAAAGATGGCCGAAGCTTCCAACGAGTGGCGAACGCTCGTCCGGTGTCAGAAACCACTGGAAATGCACTTGCAGCGAAGGAAACGGGCTGAGCTCGAGGACTTCCGGTGCTCGTCCCAAGAAAACGCGAGCGGGAACCCCGGACTCAGTTTTCTCGTCCTGGGGTAAAAAGCGGTCCCCCGACGGTTTCTTCCCTTTGCTCCGTATTGGTCATAAGTCTTTCGATCTTCGGGTCTCGTGCTCCGAGGACTTCAACCCACACTCCTGGCATGCTCCCTGACACGTTTTCCGGAGGTATAGGTCGGGAAGCGAGCTCGTTGGAGGGAGAACTGTGGTGCGACCCAAAACGGTCCAAAAGATGGCCGAAGCTTCCAACGAGTGGCGAACGCTCGTCCGGTGTCAGAAACCACTGGAAATGCACTTGCAGCGAAGGAAACGGGCTGAGCTCGAGGACTTCCGGTGCTCGTCCCAAGAAAACGCGAGCGGGAATGCCCCGGACTCAGTTTTCTCGTCCTGGGGTAAAAAGCGGTCCCCAGACGGTTTCTTCCCTTTGCTCCGTATTGGTCATAAGTCTTTCGATCTTCGGGTCTCGTGCTCCGAGGACTTTAACCCACACTCCTGGCATGCTCCCTGACTCGTTTTCCGGAGGTATAGGTCGGGAAGCGAGCTCGTTGGAGGGAGAACTGTGGTGCGACCCAAAACGGTCCAAAAGATGGCCGAAGCTTCCAACGAGTGGCGAACGCTCGTCCGGTGTCAGAAACCACTGGAAATGCACTTGCAGCGAAGGAAACGGGCTGAGCTCGAGGACTTCCGGTGCTCGTCCCAAGAAAACGCGAGCGGGAATGCCCCGGACTCAGTTTTCTCGTCCTGGGGTAAAAAGCGGTCCCCCGACGGTTTCTTCCCTTTGCTCCGTATTGGTCATAAGTCTTTCGATCTTCGGGTCTCGTGCTCCGAGGACTTCAACCCACACTCCTGGCATGCTCCTTGACACGTTTTCCGGAGGTATAGGTCGGGAAGCGAGCTCGTTGGAGGGAGAACTGTGGTGCGACCCAAAACGGTCCAAAAGATGGCCGAAGCTTCCAACGAGTGGCGAACGCTCGTCCGGTGTCAGAAACCACTGGAAATGCACTTGCAGCGAAGGAAACGGGCTGAGCTCGAGGACTTCCGGTGCTCGTCCCAAGAAAACGCGAGCGGGAACGCCCCGGACTCAGTTTTCTCGTCCTGGGGTAAAAAGCGGTCCCCCGACGGTTTCTTCCCTTTGCTCCGTATTGGTCATAAGTCTTTCGATCTTCGGGTCTCGTGCTCCGAGGACTTCAACCCACACTCCTGGCATGCTCCCTGACACGTTTTCCGGAGGTATAGGTCGGGAAGCGAGCTCGTTGGAGGGAGAACTGTGGTGCGACCCAAAACGGTCCAAAAGATGGTCGAAGCTTCCAACGAGTGGCGAACGCTCGTCCGGTGTCAGAAACCACTGGAAATGCACTTGCAGCGAAGGAAACGGGCTGGGCTCGAGGACTTCCGAGTCTCGTCCCAAGAAAACGCGAGCGGGAATGCCCCGGACTCAGTTTTCTCGTCCTGGGGTAAAAAGCGGTCCCCCGACGGCTTCTTCCCTTTGCTCCGTATTGGTCATAAGTCTTTCGATCTTCGGGTCTCGTGCTCCGAGGACTTCAACCCACACTCCTGGCATGCTCCCTGACACGTTTTCCGGAGGTATAGGTCGGGAAGCGAGCTCGTTGGAGGGAGAACTGTGGTGCGACCCAAAACGGTCCAAAAGATGGCCGAAGCTTCCAACGAGTGGCGAACGCTCGTCCGGTGTCAGAAACCACTGGAAATGCACTTGCAGCGAAGGAAACGGGCTGAGCTCGAGGACTTCCGGTGCTCGTCCCAAGAAAACGCGAGCGGGAATGCCCCGGACTCAGTTTTCTCGTCCTGGGGTAAAAAGCGGTCCCCCGACGGTTTCTTCCCTTTGCTCCGTATTGGTCATAAGTCTTTCGATCTTCGGGTCTCGTGCTCCGAGGACTTCAACCCACACTCCTAACATGCTCCCTGACACGTTTTCCGGAGGTATAGGTCGGGAAGCGAGCTCGTTGGAGGGAGAACTGTGGTGCGACCCAAAACGGTCCAAAAGATGGCCGAAGCTTCCAACGAGTGGCGAACGCTCGTCCGGTGTCAGAAACCACTGGAAATGCACTTGCAGCGAAGGAAACGGGCCGAGCTCGAGGACTTCCGGTGCTCGTCCCAAGAAAACGCGAGCGGGAATGCCCCGGACTCAGTTTTCTCGTCCTGGGGTAAAAAGCGGTCCCCCGACGGTTTCTTCCCTTTGCTCCGTATTGGTCATAAGTCTTTCGATCTTCGGGTCTCGTGCTCCGAGGACTTCAACCCACACTCATGGCATGCTCCCTGACACGTTTTCCGGAGGTATAGGTCGGGAAGCGAGCTCGTTGGAGGGAGAACTGTGGTGCGACCCAAAACGGTCCAAAAGATGGCCGAAGCTTCCAACGAGTGGCGAACGCTCGTCCGGTGTCAGAAACCACTGGAAATGCACTTGCAGTGAAGGAAACGGGCCGAGCTCGAGGACTTCCGGTGCTCGTCCCAAGAAAACGCGAGCGGGAATGCCCCGGACTCAGTTTTCTCGTCCTGGGGTAAAAAGCGGTCCCCCGACGGTTTCTTCCCTTTGCTCCGTATTGGTCATAAGTCTTTCGATCTTCGGGTCTCGTGCTCCGAGGACTTCAACCCACACTCCTGGCATGCTCCCTGACACGTTTTCCGGAGGTATAGGTCGGGAAGCGAGCTCGTTGGAGGGAGAACTGTGGTGCGACCCAAAACGGTCTAAAAGATGGCCGAAGCTTCCAACGAGTGGCGAACGCTCGTCCGGTGTCAGAAACCACTGGAAATGCACTTGCAGCGAAGGAAACGGGCCGAGCTCGAGGACTTCCGGTGCTCGTCCCAAGAAAACGCGAGCGGGAATGCCCCGGACTGAGTTTTCTCGTCCTGGGGTAAAAAGCGGTCCCCCGACGGTTTCTTCCCTTTGCTCCGTATTGGTCATAAGTCTTTCGATCTTCGGGTCTCGTGCTCCGAGGACTTCAACCCACACTCCTGGCATGCTCCCTGACACGTTTTCCGGAGGTATAGGTCGGGAAGCGAGCTCGTTGGAGGGAGAACTGTGGTGCGACCCAAAACGGTCCAAAAGATGGCCGAAGCTTCCAACGAGTGGCGAACGCTCGTCCGGTGTCAGAAACCACTGGAAATGCACTTGCAGCGAAGGAAACGGGCCGAGCTCGAGGACTTCCGGTGCTCGTCCCAAGAAAACGCGAGCGGGAATGCCCCGGACTCAGTTTTCTAGTCCTGGGGTAAAAAGCGGTCCCCCGACGGTTTCTTCCCTTTGCTCCGTATTGGTCATAAGTCTTTCGATCTTCGGGTCTCGTGCTCCGAGGACTTCAACCCACACTCCTGGCATGCTCCCTGACACGTTTTCCGGAGGTATAGGTCGGGAAGCGAGCTCGTTGGAGGGAGAACTGTGGTGCGACCCAAAACGGTCCAAAAGATGGCCGAAGCTTCCAACGAGTGGCGAACGCTCGTCCGGTGTCAGAAACCACTGGAAATGCACTTGCAGCGAAGGAAACGGGCCGAGCTCGAGGACTTCCGGTGCTCGTCCCAAGAAAACGCGAGCGGGAATGCCCCGGACTGAGTTTTCTCGTCCTGGGGTAAAAAGCGGTCCCCCGACGGTTTCTTCCCTTTGCTCCGTATTGGTCATAAGTCTTTCGATCTTCGGGTCTCGTGCTCCGAGGACTTCAACCCACACTCCTGGCATGCTCCCTGACACGTTTTCCGGAGGTATAGGTCGGGAAGCGAGCTCGTTGGAGGGAGAACTGTGGTGCGACCCAAAACGGTCCAAAAGATGGCCGAAGCTTCCAACGAGTGGCGAACGCTCGTCCGGTGTCAGAAACCACTGGAAATGCACTTGCAGCGAAGGAAACGGGCCGAGCTCGAGGACTTCCGGTGCTCGTCCCAAGAAAACGCGAGCAGGAATGCCCCGGACTCAGTTTTCTCGTCCTGGGGTAAAAAGCGGTCCCCCGACGGTTTCTTCCCTTTGCTCCGTATTGGTCATAAGTCTTTCGATCTTCGGGTCTCGTGCTCCGAGGACTTCAACCCACACTCCTGGCATGCTCCCTGACACGTTTTCCGGAGGTATAGGTCGGGAAGCGAGCTCGTTGGAGGGAGAACTGTGGTGCGACCCAAAACGGTCCAAAAGATGGCCGAAGCTTCCAACGAGTGGCGAACGCTCGTCCGGTGTCAGAAACCACTGGAAATGCACTTGCAGCGAAGGAAACGGGCCGAGCTCGAGGACTTCCGGTGCTCGTCCCAAGAAAACGCGAGCGGGAATGCCCCGGACTCAGTTTTCTCGTCCTGGGGTAAAAAGCGGTCCCCCGACGGTTTCTTCCCTTTGCTCCGTATTGGTCATAAGTCTTTCGATCTTCGGGTCTCGTGCTCCGAGGACTTCAACCCACACTCCTGGCATGCTCCCTGACACGTTTTCCGGAGGTATAGGTCGGGAAGCGAGCTCGTTGGAGGGAGAACTGTGGTGCGACCCAAAACGGTCCAAAAGATGGCCGAAGCTTCCAACGAGTGGCGAACGCTCGTCCGGTGTCAGAAACCACTGGAAATGCACTTGCAGCGAAGGAAACGGGCCGAGCTCGAGGACTTCCGGTGCTCGTCCCAAGAAAACGCGAGCGGGAATGCCCCGGACTCAGTTTTCTCGTCCTGGGGTAAAAAGCGGTCCCCCGACGGTTTCTTCCCTTTGCTCCGTATTGGTCATAAGTCTTTCGATCTTCGGGTCTCGTGCTCCGAGGACTTCAACCCACACTCCTGGCATGCTCCCTGACACGTTTTCCGGAGGTATAGGTCGGGAAGCGAGCTCGTTGGAGGGAGAACTGTGGTGCGACCCAAAACGGTCCAAAAGATGGCCGAAGCTTCCAACGAGTGGCGAACGCTCGTCCGGTGTCAGAAACCACTGGAAATGCACTTGCAGCGAAGGAAACGGGCCGAGCTCGAGGACTTCCGGTGCTCGTCCCAAGAAAACGCGAGCGGGAATGCCCCGGACTCAGTTTTCTCGTCCTGGGGTAAAAAGCGGTCCCCCGACGGTTTCTTCCCTTTGCTCCGTATTGGTCATAAGTCTTTCGATCTTCGGGTCTCGTGCTCCGAGGACTTCAACCCACACTCCTGGCATGCTCCCTGACACGTTTTCCGGAGGTATAGGTCGGGAAGCGAGCTCGTTGGAGGGAGAACTGTGGTGCGACCCAAAACGGTCCAAAAGATGGCCGAAGCTTCCAACGAGTGGCGAACGCTCGTCCGGTGTCAGAAACCACTGGAAATGCACTTGCAGCGAAGGAAACGGGCCGAGCTCGAGGACTTCCGGTGCTCGTCCCAAGAAAACGCGAGCGGGAATGCCCCGGACTCAGTTTTCTAGTCCTGGGGTAAAAAGCGGTCCCCCGACGGTTTCTTCCCTTTGCTCCGTATTGGTCATAAGTCTTTCGATCTTCGGGTCTCGTGCTCCGAGGACTTCAACCCACACTCCTGGCATGCTCCCTGACACGTTTTCCGGAGGTATAGGTCGGGAAGCGAGCTCGTTGGAGGGAGAACTGTGGTGCGACCCAAAACGGTCCAAAAGATGGCCGAAGCTTCCAACGAGTGGCGAACGCTCGTCCGGTGTCAGAAACCACTGGAAATGCACTTGCAGCGAAGGAAACGGGCCGAGCTCGAGGACTTCCGGTGCTCGTCCCAAGAAAACGCGAGCGGGAATGCCCCGGACTGAGTTTTCTCGTCCTGGGGTAAAAAGCGGTCCCCCGACGGTTTCTTCCCTTTGCTCCGTATTGGTCATAAGTCTTTCGATCTTCGGGTCTCGTGCTCCGAGGACTTCAACCCACACTCCTGGCATGCTCCCTGACACGTTTTCCGGAGGTATAGGTCGGGAAGCGAGCTCGTTGGAGGGAGAACTGTGGTGCGACCCAAAACGGTCCAAAAGATGGCCGAAGCTTCCAACGAGTGGCGAACGCTCGTCCGGTGTCAGAAACCACTGGAAATGCACTTGCAGCGAAGGAAACGGGCCGAGCTCGAGGACTTCCGGTGCTCGTCCCAAGAAAACGCGAGCAGGAATGCCCCGGACTCAGTTTTCTCGTCCTGGGGTAAAAAGCGGTCCCCCGACGGTTTCTTCCCTTTGCTCCGTATTGGTCATAAGTCTTTCGATCTTCGGGTCTCGTGCTCCGAGGACTTCAACCCACACTCCTGGCATGCTCCCTGACACGTTTTCCGGAGGTATAGGTCGGGAAGCGAGCTCGTTGGAGGGAGAACTGTGGTGCGACCCAAAACGGTCCAAAAGATGGCCGAAGCTTCCAACGAGTGGCGAACGCTCGTCCGGTGTCAGAAACCACTGGAAATGCACTTGCAGCGAAGGAAACGGGCCGAGCTCGAGGACTTCCGGTGCTCGTCCCAAGAAAACGCGAGCGGGAATGCCCCGGACTCAGTTTTCTCGTCCTGGGGTAAAAAGCGGTCCCCCGACGGTTTCTTCCCTTTGCTCCGTATTGGTCATAAGTCTTTCGATCTTCGGGTCTCGTGCTCCGAGGACTTCAACCCACACTCCTGGCATGCTCCCTGACACGTTTTCCGGAGGTATAGGTCGGGAAGCGAGCTCGTTGGAGGGAGAACTGTGGTGCGACCCAAAACGGTCCAAAAGATGGCCGAAGCTTCCAACGAGTGGCGAACGCTCGTCCGGTGTCAGAAACCACTGGAAATGCACTTGCAGCGAAGGAAACGGGCCGAGCTCGAGGACTTCCGGTGCTCGTCCCAAGAAAACGCGAGCGGGAATGCCCCGGACTCAGTTTTCTCGTCCTGGGGTAAAAAGCGGTCCCCCGACGGTTTCTTCCCTTTGCTCCGTATTGGTCATAAGTCTTTCGATCTTCGGGTCTCGTGCTCCGAGGACTTCAACCCACACTCCTGGCATGCTCCCTGACACGTTTTCCGGAGGTATAGGTCGGGAAGCGAGCTCGTTGGAGGGAGAACTGTGGTGCGACCCAAAACGGTCCAAAAGATGGCCGAAGCTTCCAACGAGTGGCGAACGCTCGTCCGGTGTCAGAAACCACTGGAAATGCACTTGCAGCGAAGGAAACGGGCCGAGCTCGAGGACTTCCGGTGCTCGTCCCAAGAAAACGCGAGCGGGAATGCCCCGGACTCAGTTTTCTCGTCCTGGGGTAAAAAGCGGTCCCCCGACGGTTTCTTCCCTTTGCTCCGTATTGGTCATAAGTCTTTCGATCTTCGGGTCTCGTGCTCCGAGGACTTCAACCCACACTCCTGGCATGCTCCCTGACACGTTTTCCGGAGGTATAGGTCGGGAAGCGAGCTCGTTGGAGGGAGAACTGTGGTGCGACCCAAAACGGTCCAAAAGATGGCCGAAGCTTCCAACGAGTGGCGAACGCTCGTCCGGTGTCAGAAACCACTGGAAATGCACTTGCAGCGAAGGAAACGGGCCGAGCTCGAGGACTTTCGGTGCTCGTCCCAAGAAAACGCGAGCGGGAATGCCCCGGACTCAGTTTTCTCGTCCTGGGGTAAAAAGCGGTCCCCCGACGGTTTCTTCCCTTTGCTCCGTATTGGTCATAAGTCTTTCGATCTTCGGGTCTCGTGCTCCGAGGACTTCAACCCACACTCCTGGCATGCTCCCTGACACGTTTTCCGGAGGTATAGGTCGGGAAGCGAGCTCGTTGGAGGGAGAACTGTGGTGCGACCCAAAACGGTCCAAAAGATGGCCGAAGCTTCCAACGAGTGGCGAACGCTCGTCCGGTGTCAGAAACCACTGGAAATGCACTTGCAGCGAAGGAAATGGGCCGAGCTCGAGGACTTCCGGTGCTCGTCCCAAGAAAACGCGAGCGGGAATGCCCCGGACTCAGTTTTCTCGTCCTGGGGTAAAAAGCGGTCCCCCGACGGTTTCTTCCCTTTGCTCCGTATTGGTCATAAGTCTTTCGATCTTCGGGTCTCGTGCTCCGAGGACTTCAACCCACACTCCTGGCATGCTCCCTGACACGTTTTCCGGAGGTATAGGTCGGGAAGCGAGCTCGTTGGAGGGAGAACTGTGGTGCGACCCAAAACGGTCCAAAAGATGGCCGAAGCTTCCAACGAGTGGCGAACGCTCGTCCGGTGTCAGAAACCACTGGAAATGCACTTGCAGCGAAGGAAACGGGCCGAGCTCGAGGACTTCCGGTGCTCGTCCCACGAAAACGCGGGCGGGAATGCCCCGGACTCAGTTTTCTCGTCCTGGGGTAAAAAGCGGTCCCCCGACGGTTTCTTCCCTTTGCTCCGTATTGGTCATAAGTCTTTCGATCTTCGGGTCTCGTGCTCCGAGGACTTCAACCCACACTCCTGGCATGCTCCCTGACACGTTTTCCGGAGGTATAGGTCGGGAAGCGAGCTCGTTGGAGGGAGAACTGTGGTGCGACCCAAAACGGTCCAAAAGATGGCCGAAGCTTCCAACGAGTGGCGAACGCTCGTCCGGTGTCAGAAACCACTGGAAATGCACTTGCAGCGAAGGAAACGGGCTGAGCTCGAGGACTTCCGGTGCTCGTCCCAAGAAAACGCGAGCGGGAATGCCCCGGACTCAGTTTTCTCGTCCTGGGGTAAAAAGCGGTCCCCCGACGGTTTCTTCCCTTTGCTCCGTATTGGTCATAAGTCTTTCGATCTTCGGGTCTCGTGCTCCGAGGACTTCAACCCACGCTCCTGGCATGCTCCCTGACACGTTTTCCGGAGGTATAGGTCGGGAAGCGAGCTCGTTGGAGGGAGAACTGTGGTGCGACCCAAAACGGTCCAAAAGATGGCCGAAGCTTCCAACGAGTGGCGAACGCTCGTCCGGTGTCAGAAACCACTGGAAATGCACTTGCAGCGAAGGAAACGGGCCGAGCTCGTGGACTTTCGGTGCTCGTCCCAAGAAAACGCGAGCGGGAATGCCCGGACTCAGTTTTCTCGTCCTGGGGTAAAAAGCGGTCCCCCGACGGTTTCTTCCCTTTGCTCCGTATTGGTCATAAGTCTTTCGATCTTCGGGTCTCGTGCTCCGAGGACTTCAACCCACACTCCTGGCATGCTCCCTGACACGTTTTCCGGAGGTATAGGTCGGGAAGCGAGCTCGTTGGAGGGAGAACTGTGGTGCGACCCAAAACGGTCCAAAAGATGGCCGAAGCTTCCAACGAGTGGCGAACGCTCGTCCGGTGTCAGAAACCACTGGAAATGCACTTGCAGCGAAGGAAACGGGCCGAGCTCGAGGACTTCCGGTGCTCGTCCCACGAAAACGCGGGCGGGAATGCCCCGGACTCAGTTTTCTCGTCCTGGGGTAAAAAGCGGTCCCCCGACGGTTTCTTCCCTTTGCTCCGTATTGGTCATAAGTCTTTCGATCTTCGGGTCTCGTGCTCCGAGGACTTCAACCCACACTCCTGGCATGCTCCCTGACACGTTTTCCGGAGGTATAGGTCGGGAAGCGAGCTCGTTGGAGGGAGAACTGTGGTGCGACCCAAAACGGTCCAAAAGATGGCCGAAGCTTCCAACGAGTGGCGAACGCTCGTCCGGTGTCAGAAACCACTGGAAATGCACTTGCAGCGAAGGAAACGGGCCGAGCTCGAGGACTTCCGGTGCTCGTCCCACGAAAACGCGAGCGGGAATGCCCCGGACTCAGTTTTCTCGTCCTGGGGTAAAAAGCGGTCACCCGACGGTTTCTTCCCTTTGCTCCGTATTGGTCATAAGTCTTTCGATCTTCGGGTCTCGTGCTCCGAGGACTTCAACCCACACTCCTGGCATGCTCCCTGACACGTTTTCCGGAGGTATAGGTCGGGAAGCGAGCTCGTTGGAGGGAGAACTGTGGTGCGACCCAAAACGGTCCAAAAGATGGCCGAAGCTTCCAACGAGTGGCGAACGCTCGTCCGGTGTCAGAAACCACTGGAAATGCACTTGCAGCGAAGGAAACGGGCCGAGCTCGAGGACTTCCGGTGCTCGTCCCAAGAAAACGCGAGCGGGAATGCCCCGGACTCAGTTTTCTCGTCCTGGGGTAAAAAGCGGTCCCCCGACGGTTTCTTCCCTTTGCTCCGTATTGGTCATAAGTCTTTCGATCTTCGGGTCTCGTGCTCCGAGGACTTCAACCCACACTCCTGGCATGCTCCCTGACACGTTTTCCGGAGGTATAGGTCGGGAAGCGAGCTCGTTGGAGGGAGAACTGTGGTGCGACCCAAAACGGTCCAAAAGATGGCCGAAGCTTCCAACGAGTGGCGAACGCTCGTCCGGTGTCAGAAACCACTGGAAATGCACTTGCAGCGAAGGAAACGGGCCGAGCTCGAGGACTTTCGGTGCTCGTCCCAAGAAAACGCGAGCGGGAATGCCCGGACTCAGTTTTCTCGTCCTGGGGTAAAAAGCGGTCCCCCGACGGTTTCTTCCCTTTGCTCCGTATTGGTCATAAGTCTTTCGATCTTCGGGTCTCGTGCTCCGAGGACTTCAACCCACACTCCTGGCATGCTCCCTGACACGTTTTCCGGAGGTATAGGTCGGGAAGCGAGCTCGTTGGAGGGAGAACTGTGGTGCGACCCAAAACGGTCCAAAAGATGGCCGAAGCTTCCAACGAGTGGCGAACGCTCGTCCGGTGTCAGAAACCACTGGAAATGCACTTGCAGCGAAGGAAACGGGCCGAGCTCGAGGACTTCCGGTGCTCGTCCCACGAAAACGCGGGCGGGAATGCCCCGGACTCAGTTTTCTCGTCCTGGGGTAAAAAGCGGTCCCCCGACGGTTTCTTCCCTTTGCTCCGTATTGGTCATAAGTCTTTCGATCTTCGGGTCTCGTGCTCCGAGGACTTCAACCCACACTCCTGGCATGCTCCCTGACACGTTTTCCGGAGGTATAGGTCGGGAAGCGAGCTCGTTGGAGGGAGAACTGTGGTGCGACCCAAAACGGTCCAAAAGATGGCCGAAGCTTCCAACGAGTGGCGAACGCTCGTCCGGTGTCAGAAACCACTGGAAATGCACTTGCAGCGAAGGAAACGGGCCGAGCTCGAGGACTTCCGGTGCTCGTCCCACGAAAACGCGGGCGGGAATGCCCCGGACTCAGTGTTCTCGTCCTGGGGTAAAAAGCGGTCCCCCGACGGTTTCTTCCCTTTGCTCCGTATGGGTCATAAGTCTTTCGATCTTCGGGTCTCGTGCTCCGAGGACTTCAACCCACACTCCTGGCATGCTCCCTGACACGTTTTCCGGAGGTATAGGTCGGGAAGCGAGCTCGTTGGAGGGAGAACTGTGGTGCGACCCAAAACGGTCCAAAAGATGGCCGAAGCTTCCAACGAGTGGCGAACGCTCGTCCGGTGTCAGAAACCACTGGAAATGCACTTGCAGCGAAGGAAACGGGCCGAGCTCGAGGACTTCCGGTGCTCGTCCCACGAAAACACGGGCGGGAATGCCCCGGACTCAGTTTTCTCGTCCTGGGGTAAAAAGCGGTCCCCCGACGGTTTCTTCCCTTTGCTCCGTATTGGTCATAAGTCTTTCGATCTTCGGGTCTCGTGCTCCGAGGACTTCAACCCACACTCCTGGCATGCTCCCTGACACGTTTTCCGGAGGTATAGGTCGGGAAGCGAGCTCGTTGGAGGGAGAACTGTGGTGCGACCCAAAACGGTCCAAAAGATGGCGGAAGCTTCCAACGAGTGGCGAACGCTCGTCCGGTGTCAGAAACCACTGGAAATGCACTTGCAGCGAAGGAAACGGGCCGAGCTCGAGGACTTCCGGTGCTCGTCCCACGAAAACGCGGGCGGGAATGCCCCGGACTCAGTTTTCTCGTCCTGGGGTAAAAAGCGGTCCCCCGACGGTTTCTTCCCTTTGCTCCGTATTGGTCATAAGTCTTTCGATCTTCGGGTCTCGTGCTCCGAGGACTTCAACCCACACTCCTGGCATGCTCCCTGACACGTTTTCCGGAGGTATAGGTCGGGAAGCGAGCTCGTTGGAGGGAGAACTGTGGTGCGACCCAAAACGGTCCAAAAGATGGCCGAAGCTTCCAACGAGTGGCGAACGCTCGTCCGGTGTCAGAAACCACTGGAAATGCACTTGCAGCGAAGGAAACGGGCCGAGCTCGAGGACTTCCGGTGCTCGTCCCACGAAAACGCGGGCGGGAATGCCCCGGACTCAGTGTTCTCGTCCTGGGGTAAAAAGCGGTCCCCCGACGGTTTCTTCCCTTTGCTCCGTATGGGTCATAAGTCTTTCGATCTTCGGGTCTCGTGCTCCGAGGACTTCAACCCACACTCCTGGCATGCTCCCTGACACGTTTTCCGGAGGTATAGGTCGGGAAGCGAGCTCGTTGGAGGGAGAACTGTGGTGCGACCCAAAACGGTCCAAAAGATGGCCGAAGCTTCCAACGAGTGGCGAACGCTCGTCCGGTGTCAGAAACCACTGGAAATGCACTTGCAGCGAAGGAAACGGGCCGAGCTCGAGGACTTCCGGTGCTCGTCCCACGAAAACACGGGCGGGAATGCCCCGGACTCAGTTTTCTCGTCCTGGGGTAAAAAGCGGTCCCCCGACGGTTTCTTCCCTTTGCTCCGTATTGGTCATAAGTCTTTCGATCTTCGGGTCTCGTGCTCCGAGGACTTCAACCCACACTCCTGGCATGCTCCCTGACACGTTTTCCGGAGGTATAGGTCGGGAAGCGAGCTCGTTGGAGGGAGAACTGTGGTGCGACCCAAAACGGTCCAAAAGATGGCGGAAGCTTCCAACGAGTGGCGAACGCTCGTCCGGTGTCAGAAACCACTGGAAATGCACTTGCAGCGAAGGAAACGGGCCGAGCTCGAGGACTTCCGGTGCTCGTCCCACGAAAACACGGGCGGGAATGCCCCGGACTCAGTTTTCTCGTCCTGGGGTAAAAAGCGGTCCCCCGACGGTTTCTTCCCTTTGCTCCGTATGGGTCATAAGTCTTTCGATCTTCGGGTCTCGTGCTCCGAGGACTTCAACCCACACTCCTGGCATGCTCCCTGACACGTTTTCCGGAGGTATAGGTCGGGAAGCGAGCTCGTTGGAGGGAGAACTGTGGTGCGACCCAAAACGGTCCAAAAGATGGCCGAAGCTTCCAACGAGTGGCGAACGCTCGTCCGGTGTCAGAAACCACTGGAAATGCACTTGCAGCGAAGGAAACGGGCCGAGCTCGAGGACTTCCGGTGCTCGTCCCAAGAAAACACGGGCGGGAATGCCCCGGACTCAGTTTTCTCGTCCTGGGGTAAAAAGCGGTCCCCCGACGGTTTCTTCCCTTTGCTCCGTATTGGTCATAAGTCTTTCGATCTTCGGGTCTCGTGCTCCGAGGACTTCAACCCACACTCCTGGCATGCTCCCTGACACGTTTTCCGGAGGTATAGGTCGGGAAGCGAGCTCGTTGGAGGGAGAACTGTGGTGCGACCCAAAACGGTCCAAAAGATGGCCGAAGCTTCCAACGAGTGGCGAACGCTCGTCCGGTGTCAGAAACCACTGGAAATGCACTTGCAGCGAAGGAAACGGGCCGAGCTCGAGGACTTCCGGTGCTCGTCCCAAGAAAACGCGAGCGGGAATGCCCCGGACTCAGTTTTCTCGTCCTGGGGTAAAAAGCGGTCCCCCGACGGTTTCTTCCCTTTGCTCCGTATTGGTCATAAGTCTTTCGATCTTCGGGTCTCGTGCTCCGAGGACTTCAACCCACACTCCTGGCATGCTCCCTGACACGTTTTCCGGAGGTATAGGTCGGGAAGCGAGCTCGTTGGAGGGAGAACTGTGGTGCGACCCAAAACGGTCCAAAAGATGGCCGAAGCTTCCAACGAGTGGCGAACGCTCGTCCGGTGTCAGAAACCACTGGAAATGCACTTGCAGCGAAGGAAACGGGCCGAGCTCGAGGACTTCCGGTGCTCGTCCCAAGAAAACGCGAGCGGGAATGCCCCGGACTCAGTTTTCTCGTCCTGGGGTAAAAAGCGGTCCCCCGACGGTTTCTTCCCTTTGCTCCGTATTGGTCATAAGTCTTTCGATCTTCGGGTCTCGTGCTCCGAGGACTTCAACCCACACTCCTGGCATGCTCCCTGACACGTTTTCCGGAGGTATAGGTCGGGAAGCGAGCTCGTTGGAGGGAGAACTGTGGTGCGACCCAAAACGGTCCAAAAGATGGCCGAAGCTTCCAACGAGTGGCGAACGCTCGTCCGGTGTCAGAAACCACTGGAAATGCACTTGCAGCGAAGGAAACGGGCCGAGCTCGAGGACTTCCGGTGCTCGTCCCAAGAAAACACGGGCGGGAATGCCCCGGAATCAGTTTTCTCGTCCTGGGGTAAAAAGCGGTCCCCCGACGGTTTCTTCCCTTTGCTCCGTATTGGTCATAAGTCTTTCGATCTTCGGGTCTCGTGCTCCGAGGACTTCAACCCACACTCCTGGCATGCTCCCTGACACGTTTTCCGGAGGTATAGGTCGGGAAGCGAGCTCGTTGGAGGGAGAACTGTGGTGCGACCCAAAACGGTCCAAAAGATGGCCGAAGCTTCCAACGAGTGGCGAACGCTCGTCCGGTGTCAGAAACCACTGGAAATGCACTTGCAGCGAAGGAAACGGGCCGAGCTCGAGGACTTTCGGTGCTCGTCCCAAGAAAACGCGAGCGGGAATGCCCCGGACTCAGTTTTCTCGTCCTGGGGTAAAAAGCGGTCACCCGACGGTTTCTTCCCTTTGCTCCGTATTGGTCATAAGTCTTTCGATCTTCGGGTCTCGTGCTCCGAGGACTTCAACCCACACTCCTGGCATACTCCCTGACACGTTTTCCGGAGGTATAGGTCGGGAAGAAAGCTCCTTGGAGGGAGAACTGTGGTGCGACCCAAAACGGTCCAAAAGATGGCCGAAGCTTCCAACGAGTGGCGAACGCTCGTCCGGTGTCAGAAACCACTGGAAATGCACTTGCAGCGAAGGAAACGGGCCGAGCTCGAGGACTTCCGGTGCTCGTCCCAAGAAAACGCGAGCGGGAATGCCCCGGACTCAGTTTTCTCGTCCTGGGGTAAAAAGCGGTCCCCCGACGGTTTCTTCCCTTTGCTCCGTATTGGTCATAAGTCTTTCGATCTTCGGGTCTCGTGCTCCGAGGACTTCAACCCACACTCCTGGCATGCTCCCTGACACGTTTTCCGGAGGTATAGGTCGGGAAGCGAGCTCGTTGGAGGGAGAACTGTGGTGCGACCCAAAACGGTCCAAAAGATGGCCGAAGCTTCCAACGAGTGGCGAACGCTCGTCCGGTGTCAGAAACCACTGGAAATGCACTTGCAGCGAAGGAAATGGGCCGAGCTCGAGGACTTCCGGTGCTCGTCCCAAGAAAACGCGAGCGGGAATGCCCCGGACTCAGCTTTCTCGTCCTGGGGTAAAAAGCGGTCCCCCGACGGTTTCTTCCCTTTGCTCCGTATTGGTCATAAGTCTTTCGATCTTCGGGTCTCGTGCTCCGAGGACTTCAACCCACACTCCTGGCATGCTCCCTGACACGTTTTCCGGAGGTATAGGTCGGGAAGCGAGCTCGTTGGAGGGAGAACTGTGGTGCGACCCAAAACGGTCCAAAAGATGGCCGAAGCTTCCAACGAGTGGCGAACGCTCGTCCGGTGTCAGAAACCACTGGAAATGCACTTGCAGCGAAGGAAACGGGCCGAGCTCGAGGACTTCCGGTGCTCGTCCCAAGAAAACGCGAGCGGGAATGCCCCGGACTCAGTTTTCTCGTCCTGGGGTAAAAAGCGGTCCCCCGACGGTTTCTTCCCTTTGCTCCGTATTGGTCATAAGTCTTTCGATCTTCGGGTCTCGTGCTCCGAGGACTTCAACCCACACTCCTGGCATGCTCCCTGACACGTTTTCCGGAGGTATAGGTCGGGAAGCGAGCTCGTTGGAGGGAGAACTGTGGTGCGACCCAAAACGGTCCAAAAGATGGCCGAAGCTTCCAACGAGTGGCGAACACTCGTCCGGTGTCAGAAACCACTGGAAATGCACTTGCAGCGAAGGAAACGGGCCGAGCTCGAGGACTTCCGGTGCTCGTCCCAAGAAAACGCGAGCGGGAATGCCCCGGACTCAGTTTTCTCGTCCTGGGGTAAAAAGCGGTCCCCCGACGGTTTCTTCCCTTTGCTCCGTATTGGTCATAAGTCTTTCGATCTTCGGGTCTCGTGCTCCGAGGACTTCAACCCACACTCCTGGCATGCTCCCTGACACGTTTTCCGGAGGTATAGGTCGGGAAGCGAGCTCGTTGGAGGGAGAACTGTGGTGCAACCCAAAACGGTCCAAAAGATGGCCGAAGCTTCCAACGAGTGGCGAACGCTCGTCCGGTGTCAGAAACCACTGGAAATGCACTTGCAGCGAAGGAAACGGGCCGAGCTCGAGGACTTCCGGTGCTCGTCCCAAGAAAACGCGAGCGGGAATGCCCCGGACTCAGTTTTCTCGTCCTGGGGTAAAAAGCGGTCCCCCGACGGTTTCTTCCCTTTGCTCCGTATTGGTCATAAGTCTTTCGATCTTCGGGTCTCGTGCTCCGAGGACTTCAACCCACACTCCTGGCATGCTCCCTGACACGTTTTCCGGAGGTATAGGTCGGGAAGCGAGCTCGTTGGAGGGAGAACTGTGGTGCGACCCAAAACGGTCCAAAAGATGGCCGAAGCTTCCAACGAGTGGCGAACGCTCGTCCGGTGTCAGAAACCACTGGAAATGCACTTGCAGCGAAGGAAATGGGCCGAGCTCGAGGACTTCCGGTGCTCGTCCCAAGAAAACGCGAGCGGGAATGCCCCGGACTCAGTTTTCTCGTCCTGGGGTAAAAAGCGGTCCCCCGACGGTTTCTTCCCTTTGCTCCGTATTGGTCATAAGTCTTTCGATCTTCGGGTCTCGTGCTCCGAGGACTTCAACCCACACTCCTGGCATGCTCCCTGACACGTTTTCCGGAGGTATAGGTCGGGAAGCGAGCTCGTTGGAGGGAGAACTGTGGTGCGACCCAAAACGGTCCAAAAGATGGCCGAAGCTTCCAACGAGTGGCGAACGCTCGTCCGGTGTCAGAAACCACTGGAAATGCACTTGCAGCGAAGGAAACGGGCCGAGCTCGAGGACTACCGGTGCTCGTCCCAAGAAAACGCGAGCGGGAATGCCCCGGACTCAGTTTATTCGTCCTGGGGTAAAAAGCGGTCCCCCGACGGTTTCTTCCCTTTGCTCCGTATTGGTTATAAGTCTTTCGATCTTCGGGTCTCGTGCTCCGAGGACTTCAACCCACACTCCTGGCATGCTCCCTGACACGTTTTCCGGAGGTATAGGTCGGGAAGCGAGCTCGTTGGAGGGAGAACTGTGGTGCGACCCAAAACGGTCCAAAAGATGGCCGAAGCTTCCAACGAGTGGCGAACGCTCGTCCGGTGTCAGAAACCACTGGAAATGCACTTGCAGCGAAGGAAACGGGCCGAGCTCGAGGACTTCTGGTGCTCGTCCCAAGAAAACGCGAGCGGGAATGCCCCGGACTCAGTTTTCTCGTCCTGGGGTAAAAAGCGGTCCCCCGACGGTTTCTTCCCTTTGCTCCGTATTGGTCATAAGTCTTTCGATCTTCGGGTCTCGTGCTCCGAGGACTTCAACCCACACTCCTGGCATGCTCCCTGACACGTTTTCCGGAGGTATAGGTCGGGAAGCGAGCTCGTTGGAGGGAGAACTGTGGTGCGACCCAAAACGGTCCAAAAGATGGCCGAAGCTTCCAACGAGTGGCGAACGCTCGTCCGGTGTCAGAAACCACTGGAAATGCACTTGCAGCGAAGGAAACGGGCCGAGCTCGAGGACTTCCGGTGCTCGTCCCAAGAAAACGCGAGCGGGAATGCCCCGGACTCAGTTTTCTCGTCCTGGGGTAAAAAGCGGTCCCCCGACGGTTTCTTCCCTTTGCTCCGTATTGGTCATAAGTCTTTCGATCTTCGGGTCTCGTGCTCCGAGGACTTCAACCCACACTCCTGGCATGCTCCCTGACACGTTTTCCGGAGGTATAGGTCGGGAAGCGAGCTCGTTGGAGGGAGAACTGTGGTGCGACCCAAAACGGTCCAAAAGATGGCCGAAGCTTCCAACGAGTGGCGAACGCTCGTCCGGTGTCAGAAACCACTGGAAATGCACTTGCAGCGAAGGAAACGGGCCAAGCTCGAGGACTTCCGGTGCTCGTCCCAAGAAAACGCGAGCGGGAATGCCCCGGACTCAGTTTCTCGTCCTGGGGTAAAAAGCGGTCCCCTGACGGTTTCTTCCCTTTGCTCCGTATTGGTCATAAGTCTTTCGATCTTCGGGTCTCGTGCTCCGAGGACTTCAACCCACACTCCTGGCATGCTCCCTGACACGTTTTCCGGAGGTATAGGTCGGGAAGCGAGCTCGTTGGAGGGAGAACTGTGGTGCGACCCAAAACGGTCCAAAAGATGGCCGAAGCTTCCAACGAGTGGCGAACGCTCGTCCGGTGTCAGAAACCACTGGAAATGCACTTGCAGCGAAGGAAACGGGCCGAGCTCGAGGACTACCGGTGCTCGTCCCAAGAAAACGCGAGCGGGAATGCCCCGGACTCAGTTTATTCGTCCTGGGATAAAAAGCGGTCCCCCGACGGTTTCTTCCCTTTGCTCCGTATTGGTCATAAGTCTTTCGATCTTCGGGTCTCGTGCTCCGAGGACTTCAACCCACACTCCTGGCATGCTCCCTGACACGTTTTCCGGAGGTATAGGTCGGGAAGCGAGCTCGTTGGAGGGAGAACTGTGGTGCGACCCAAAACGGTCCAAAAGATGGCCGAAGCTTCCAACGAGTGGCGAACGCTCGTCCGGTGTCAGAAACCACTGGAAATGCACTTGCAGCGAAGGAAACGGGCCGAGCTCGAGGACTTCCGGTGCTCGTCCCAAGAAAACGCGAGCGGGAATGCCCCGGACTCAGTTTTCTCGTCCTAGGGTAAAAAGCGGTCCCCCGACGGTTTCTTCCCTTTGCTCCGTATTGGTCATAAGTCTTTCGATCATCGGGTCTCGTGCTCCGAGGACTTCAACCCACACTCCTGGCATGCTCCCTGACACGTTTTCCGGAGGTATAGGTCGGGAAGCGAGCTCGTTGGAGGGAGAACTGTGGTGCGACCCAAAACGGTCCAAAAGATGGCCGAAGCTTCCAACGAGTGGCGAACGCTCGTCCGGTGTCAGAAACCACTGGAAATGCACTTGCAGCGAAGGAAACGGGCCGAGCTCGAGGACTTCCGGTGCTTGTCCCAAGAAAACGCGAGCGGGAATGCCCTGGACTCAGTTTTCTCGTCCTGGGGTAAAAAGCGGTCCCCCGACGGTTTCTTCCCTTTGCTCCGTATTGGTCATAAGTCTTTCGATCTTCGGGTCTCGTGCTCCGAGGACTTCAACCCACACTCCTGGCATGCTCCCTGACACGTTTTCCGGAGGTATAGGTCGGGAAGCGAGCTCGTTGGAGGGAGAACTGTGGTGCGACCCAAAACGGTCCAAAAGATGGCCGAAGCTTCCAACGAGTGGCGAACGCTCGTCCGGTGTCAGAAACCACTGGAAATGCACTTGCAGCGAAGGAAACGGGCTGAGCTCGAGGACTTCCGGTGCTCGTCCCAAGAAAACGCGAGCGGGAATGCCCCGGACTCAGTTTTCTCGTCCTGGGGTAAAAAGCGGTCCCCCGACGGTTTCTTCCCTTTGCTCCGTATTGGTCATAAGTCTTTCGATCTTCGGGTCTCGTGCTCCGAGGACTTCAACCCACACTCCTGGCATGCTCCCTGACACGTTTTCCGGAGGTATAGGTCGGGAAGCGAGCTCGTTGGAGGGAGAACTGTGGTGCGACCCAAAACGGTCCAAAAGATGGCCGAAGCTTCCAACGAGTGGCGAACGCTCGTCCGGTGTCAGAAACCACTGGAAATGCACTTGTAGCGAAGGAAACGGGCTGAGCTCGAGGACTTCCGGTGCTCGTCCCAAGAAAACGCGAGCGGGAATGCCCCGGACTCAGTTTTCTCGTCCTGGGGTAAAAAGCGGTCCCCCGACGGTTTCTTCCCTTTGCTCCGTATTGGTCATAAGTCTTTCGATCTTCGGGTCTCGTGCTCCGAGGACTTCAACCCACACTTCTGGCATGCTCCCTGACACGTTTTCCGGAGGTATAGGTCGGGAAGCGAGCTTGTTGGAGGGAGAACTGTGGTGCGACCCAAAACGGTCCAAAAGATGGCCGAAGCTTCCAACGAGCGGCGAACGCTCGTCCGGTGTCAGAAACCACTGGAAATGCACTTGCAGCGAAGGAAACGGGCTGAGCTCGAGGACTTCCGGTGCTTGTCCCAAGAAAACGCGAGCGGGAATGCCCTGGACTCAGTTTTCTCGTCCTGGGGTAAAAAGCGGTCCCCCGACGGTTTCTTCCCTTTGCTCCGTATTGGTCATAAGTCTTTCGATCTTCGGGTCTCGTGCTCCGAGGACTTCAACCCACACTCCTGGCATGCTCCCTGACACGTTTTCCGGAGGTATAGGTCGGGAAGCGAGCTCGTTGGAGGGAGAACTGTGGTGCGACCCAAAACGGTCCAAAAGATGGCCGAAGCTTCCAACGAGTGGCGAACGCTCGTCCGGTGTCAGAAACCACTGGAAATGCACTTGCAGCGAAGGAAACGGGCTGAGCTCGAGGACTTCCGGTGCTCGTCCCAAGAAAACGCGAGCGGGAATGCCCCGGACTCAGTTTTCTCGTCCTGGGGTAAAAAGCGGTCCCCCGACGGTTTCTTCCCTTTGCTCCGTATTGGTCATAAGTCTTTCGATCTTCGGGTCTCGTGCTCCGAGGACTTCAACCCACACTCTTGGCATGCTCCCTGACACGTTTTCCGGAGGTATAGGTCGGGAAGCGAGCTCGTTGGAGGGAGAACTGTGGTGCGACCCAAAACGGTCCAAAAGATGGCCGAAGCTTCCAACGAGTGGCGAACGCACGTCCGGTGTCAGAAACCACTGGAAATGCACTTGCAGCGAAGGAAACGGGCTGAGCTCGAGGACTTCCGGTGCTCGTCCCAAGAAAACGCGAGCGGGAATGCCCCGGACTCAGTTTTCTCGTCCTGGGGTAAAAAGCGGTCCCCCGACGGTTTCTTCCCTTTGCTCCGTATTGGTCATAAGTCTTTCGATCTTCGGGTCTCGTGCTCCAAGGACTTCAACCCACACTCCTGGCATGCTCCCTGACACGTTTTCCGGAGGTATAGGTCGGGAAGCGAGCTCGTTGGAGGGAGAACTGTGGTGCGACCCAAAACGGTCCAAAAGATGGCCGAAGCTTCCAACGAGTGGCGAACGCTCGTCCGGTGTCAGAAACCACTGGAAATGCACTTGCAGCGAAGGAAACGGGCTGAGCTCGAGGACTTCCGGTGCTCGTCCCAAGAAAACGCGAGCGGGAATGCCCCGGACTCAGTTTTCTCGTCCTGGGGTAAAAAGCGGTCCCCCGACGGTTTCTTCCCTTTGCTCCGTATTGGTCATAAGTCTTTCGATCTTCGGGTCTCGTGCTCCAAGGACTTCAACCCACACTCCTGGCATGCTCCCTGACACGTTTTCCGGAGGTATAGGTCGGGAAGCGAGCTCGTTGGAGGGAGAACTGTGGTGCGACCCAAAACGGTCCAAAAGATGGCCGAAGCTTCCAACGAGCGGCGAACGCTCGTCCGGTGTCAGAAACCACTGGAAATGCACTTGCAGCGAAGGAAACGGGCTGAGCTCGAGGACTTCCGGTGCTCGTCCCAAGAAAACGCGAGCGGGAATGCCCCGGACTCAGTTTTCTCGTCCTGGGGTAAAAAGCGGTCCCCCGACGGTTTCTTCCCTTTGCTCCGTATTGGTCATAAGTCTTTCGATCTTCGGGTCTCGTGCTCCGAGGACTTCAACCCACACTCCTGGCATGCTCCCTGACACGTTTTCCGGAGGTATAGGTCGGGAAGCGAGCTCGTTGGAGGGAGAACTGTGGTGCGACCCAAAACGGTCCAAAAGATGGCCGAAGCTTCCAACGAGTGGCGAACGCTCGTCCGGTGTCAGAAACCACTGGAAATGCACTTGCAGCGAAGGAAACGGGCCGAGCTCGAGGACTTCCGGTGCTTGTCCCAAGAAAACGCGAGCGGGAATGCCCTGGACTCAGTTTTCTCGTCCTGGGGTAAAAAGCGGTCCCCCGACGGTTTCTTCCCTTTGCTCCGTATTGGTCATAAGTGTTTCGATCTTCGGGTCTCGTGCTCCGAGGACTTCAACCCACACTCCTGGCATGCTCCCTGACACGTTTTCCGGAGGTATAGGTCGGGAAGCGAGCTCGTTGGAGGGAGAACTGTGGTGCGACCCAAAACGGTCCAAAAGATGGCCGAAGCTTCCAACGAGTGGCGAACGCTCGTCCGGTGTCAGAAACCACTGGAAATCCACTTGCAGCGAAGGAAACGGGCTGAGCTCGAGGACTTCCGGTGCTCGTCCCAAGAAAACGCGAGCGGGAATGCCCCGGACTCAGTTTTCTCGTCCTGGGGTAAAAAGCGGTCCCCCGACGGTTTCTTCCCTTTGCTCCGTATTGGTCATAAGTCTTTCGATCTTCGGGTCTCGTGCTCCGAGGACTTCAACCCACACTCCTGGCATGCTCCCTGACACGTTTTCCGGAGGTATAGGTCGGGAAGCGAGCTCGTTGGAGGGAGAACTGTGGTGCGACCCAAAACGGTCCAAAAGATGGCCGAAGCTTCCAACGAGTGGCGAACGCTCGTCCGGTGTCAGAAACCACTGGAAATGCACTTGCAGCGAAGGAAACGGGCTGAGCTCGAGGACTTCCGGTGCTCGTCCCAAGAAAACGCGAGCGGGAATGCCCCGGACTCAGTTTTCTCGTCCTGGGGTAAAAAGCGGTCCCCCGACGGTTTCTTCCCTTTGCTCCGTATTGGTCATAAGTCTTTCGATCTTCGGGTCTCGTGCTCCGAGGACTTCAACCCACACTTCTGGCATGCTCCCTGACACGTTTTCCGGAGGTATAGGTCGGGAAGCGAGCTGGTTGGAGGGAGAACTGTTGTGCGACCCAAAACGGTCCAAAAGATGGCCGAAGCTTCCAACGAGCGGCGAACGCTCGTCCGGTGTCAGAAACCACTGGAAATGCACTTGCAGCGAAGGAAACGGGCTGAGCTCGAGGACTTCCGGTGCTTGTCCCAAGAAAACGCGAGCGGGAATGCCCTGGACTCAGTTTTCTCGTCCTGGGGTAAAAAGCGGTCCCCCGACGGTTTCTTCCCTTTGCTCCGTATTGGTCATAAGTCTTTCGATCTTCGGGTCTCGTGCTCCGAGGACTTCAACCCACACTCCTGGCATGCTCCCTGACACGTTTTCCGGAGGTATAGGTCGGGAAGCGAGCTCGTTGGAGGGAGAACTGTGGTGCGACCCAAAACGGTCCAAAAGATGGCCGAAGCTTCCAACGAGTGGCGAACGCTCGTCCGGTGTCAGAAACCACTGGAAATGCACTTGCAGCGAAGGAAACGGGCTGAGCTCGAGGACTTCCGGTGCTCGTCCCAAGAAAACGCGAGCGGGAATGCCCCGGACTCAGTTTTCTCGTCCTGGGGTAAAAAGCGGTCCCCCGACGGTTTCTTCCCTTTGCTCCGTATTGGTCATAAGTCTTTCGATCTTCGGGTCTCGTGCTCCGAGGACTTCAACCCACACTCCTGGCATGCTCCCTGACACGTTTTCCGGAGGTATAGGTCGGGAAGCGAGCTCGTTGGAGGGAGAACTGTGGTGCGACCCAAAACGGTCCAAAAGATGGCCGAAGCTTCCAACGAGTGGCGAACGCACGTCCGGTGTCAGAAACCACTAGAAATGCACTTGCAGCGAAGGAAACGGGCTGAGCTCGAGGACTTCCGGTGCTCGTCCCAAGAAAACGCGAGCGGGAATGCCCCGGACTCAGTTTTCTCGTCCTGGGGTAAAAAGCGGTCCCCCGACGGTTTCTTCCCTTTGCTCCGTATTGGTCATAAGTCTTTCGATCTTCGGGTCTCGTGCTCCAAGGACTTCAACCCACACTCCTGGCATGCTCCCTGACACGTTTTCCGGAGGTATAGGTCGGGAAGCGAGCTCGTTGGAGGGAGAACTGTGGTGCGACCCAAAACGGTCCAAAAGATGGCCGAAGCTTCCAACGAGTGGCGAACGCTCATCCGGTGTCAGAAACCACTGGAAATGCACTTGCAGCGAAGGAAACGGGCTGAGCTCGAGGACTTCCGGTGCTCGTCCCAAGAAAACGCGAGCGGGAATGCCCCGGACTCAGTTTTCTCGTCCTGGGGTAAAAAGCGGTCCCCCGACGGTTTCTTCCCTTTGCTCCGTATTGGTCATAAGTCTTTCGATCTTCGGATCTCGTGCTCCGAGGACTTCAACCCACACTCCTGGCATGCTCCCTGACACGTTTTCCGGAGGTATAGGTCGGGAAGCGAGCTCGTTGGAGGGAGAACTGTGGTGCGACCCAAAACGGTCCAAAAGATGGCCGAAGCTTCCAACGAGCGGCGAACGCTCGTCCGGTGTCAGAAATCACTGGAAATGCACTTGCAGCGAAGGAAACGGGCTGAGCTCGAGGACTTCCGGTGCTCGTCCCAAGAAAACGCGAGCGGGAATGCCCCGGACTCAGTTTTCTCGTCCTATGGTAAAAAGCGGTCCCCCGACGGTTTCTTCCCTTTGCTCCGTATTGGTCATAAGTCTTTCGATCTTCGGGTCTCGTGCTCCGAGGACTTCAACCCACACTCCTGGCATGCTCCCTGACACGTTTTCCGGAGGTATAGGTCGGGAAGCGAGCTCGTTGGAGGGAGAACTGTGGTGCGACCCAAAACGGTCCAAAAGATGGCCGAAGCTTCCAACGAGTGGCGAACGCTCGTCCGGTGTCAGAAACCACTGGAAATGCACTTGCAGCGAAGGAAACGGGCTGAGCTCGAGGACTTCCGGTGCTCGTCCCAAGAAAACGCGAGCGGGAATGCCCCGGACTCAGTTTTCTCGTCCTGGGGTAAAAAGCGGTCCCCCGACGGTTTCTTCCCTTTGCTCCGTATTGGTCATAAGTCTTTCGATCTTCGGGTCTCGTGCTCCGAGGACTTCAACCCACACTCCTGGCATGCTCCCTGACACGTTTTCCGGAGGTATAGGTCGGGAAGCGAGCTCGTTGGAGGGAGAACTGTGGTGCGACCCAAAACGGTCCAAAAGATGGCCGAAGCTTCCAACGAGCGGCGAACGCTCGTCCGGTGTCAGAAATCACTGGAAATGCACTTGCAGCGAAGGAAACGGGCTGAGCTCGAGGACTTCCGGTGCTCGTCCCAAGAAAACGCGAGCGGGAATGCCCCGGACTCAGTTTTCTCGTCCTATGGTAAAAAGCGGTCCCCCGACGGTTTCTTCCCTTTGCTCCGTATTGGTCATAAGTCTTTCGATCTTCGGGTCTCGTGCTCCGAGGACTTCAACCCACACTCCTGGCATGCTCCCTGACACGTTTTCCGGAGGTATAGGTCGGGAAGCGAGCTCGTTGGAGGGAGAACTGTGGTGCGACCCAAAACGGTCCAAAAGATGGCCGAAGCTTCCAACGAGTGGCGAACGCTCGTCCGGTGTCAGAAACCACTGGAAATGCACTTGCAGCGAAGGAAACGGGCTGAGCTCGAGGACTTCCGGTGCTCGTCCCAAGAAAACGCGAGCGGGAATGCCCCGGACTCAGTTTTCTCGTCCTGGGGTAAAAAGCGGTCCCCCGACGGTTTCTTCCCTTTGCTCCGTATTGGTCATAAGTCTTTCGATCTTCGGGTCTCGTGCTCCGAGGACTTCAACCCACACTCCTGGCATGCTCCCTGACACGTTTTCCGGAGGTATAGGTCGGGAAGCGAGCTCGTTGGAGGGAGAACTGTGGTGCGACCCAAAACGGTCCAAAAGATGGCCGAAGCTTCCAACGAGTGGCGAACGCTCGTCCGGTGTCAGAAACCACTGGAAATGCACTTGCAGCGAAGGAAACGGGCTGAGCTCGAGGACTTCCGGTGCTCGTCCCAAGAAAACGCGAGCGGGAATGCCCCGGACTCAGTTTTCTCGTCCTGGGGTAAAAAGCGGTCCCCCGACGGTTTCTTCCCTTTGCTCCGTATTGGTCATAAGTCTTTCGATCTTCGGGTCTCGTGCTCCGAGGACTTCAACCCACACTCCTGGCATGCTCCCTGACACGTTTTCCGGAGGTATAGGTCGGGAAGCGAGCTCGTTGGAGGGAGAACTGTGGTGCGACCCAAAACGGTCCAAAAGATGGCCGAAGCTTCCAACGAGCGGCGAACGCTCGTCCGGTGTCAGAAACCACTGGAAATGCACTTGCAGCGAAGGAAACGGGCTGAGCTCGAGGACTTCCGGTGCTCGTCCCAAGAAAACGCGAGCGGGAATGCCCCGGACTCAGTTTTCTCGTCCTGGGGTAAAAAGCGGTCCCCCGACGGTTTCTTCCCTTTGCTCCGTATTGGTCATAAGTCTTTCGATCTTCGGGTCTCGTGCTCCGAGGACTTCAACCCACACTCCTGGCATGCTCCCTGACACGTTTTCCGGAGGTATAGGTCGGGAAGCGAGCTCGTTGGAGGGAGAACTGTGGTGCGACCCAAAACGGTCCAAAAGATGGCCGAAGCTTCCAACGAGTGGCGAACGCTCGTCCGGTGTCAGAAACCACTGGAAATGCACTTGCAGCGAAGGAAACGGGCCGAGCTCGAGGACTTCCGGTGCTTGTCCCAAGAAAACGCGAGCGGGAATGCCCTGGACTCAGTTTTCTCGTCCTGGGGTAAAAAGCGGTCCCCCGACGGTTTCTTCCCTTTGCTCCGTATTGGTCATAAGTGTTTCGATCTTCGGGTCTCGTGCTCCGAGGACTTCAACCCACACTCCTGGCATGCTCCCTGACACGTTTTCCGGAGGTATAGGTCGGGAAGCGAGCTCGTTGGAGGGAGAACTGTGGTGCGACCCAAAACGGTCCAAAAGATGGCCGAAGCTTCCAACGAGTGGCGAACGCTCGTCCGGTGTCAGAAACCACTGGAAATGCACTTGCAGCGAAGGAAACGGGCTGAGCTCGAGGACTTCCGGTGCTCGTCCCAAGAAAACGCGAGCGGGAATGCCCCGGACTCAGTTTTCTCGTCCTGGGGTAAAAAGCGGTCCCCCGACGGTTTCTTCCCTTTGCTCCGTATTGGTCATAAGTCTTTCGATCTTCGGGTCTCGTGCTCCGAGGACTTCAACCCACACTCCTGGCATGCTCCCTGACACGTTTTCCGGAGGTATAGGTCGGGAAGCGAGCTCGTTGGAGGGAGAACTGTGGTGCGACCCAAAACGGTCCAAAAGATGGCCGAAGCTTCCAACGAGTGGCGAACGCTCGTCCGGTGTCAGAAACCACTGGAAATGCACTTGCAGCGAAGGAAACGGGCTGAGCTCGAGGACTTCCGGTGCTCGTCCCAAGAAAACGCGAGCGGGAATGCCCCGGACTCAGTTTTCTCGTCCTGGGGTAAAAAGCGGTCCCCCGACGGTTTCTTCCCTTTGCTCCGTATTGGTCATAAGTCTTTCGATCTTCGGGTCTCGTGCTCCGAGGACTTCAACCCACACTCCTGGCATGCTCCCTGACACGTTTTCCGGAGGTATAGGTCGGGAAGCGAGCTCGTTGGAGGGAGAACTGTGGTGCGACCCAAAACGGTCCAAAAGATGGCCGAAGCTTCCAACGAGTGGCGAACGCTCGTCCGGTGTCAGAAACCACTGGAAATGCACTTGCAGCGAAGGAAACGGGCTGAGCTCGAGGACTTCCGGTGCTCGTCCCAAGAAAACGCGAGCGGGAATGCCCCGGACTCAGTTTTCTCGTCCTGGGGTAAAAAGCGGTCCCCCGACGGTTTCTTCCCTTTGCTCCGTATTGGTCATAAGTCTTTCGATCTTCGGGTCTCGTGCTCCGAGGACTTCAACCCACACTCCTGGCATGCTCCCTGACACGTTTTCCGGAGGTATAGGTCGGGAAGCGAGCTCGTTGGAGGGAGAACTGTGGTGCGACCCAAAACGGTCCAAAAGATGGCCGAAGCTTCCAACGAGTGGCAAACGCTCGTCCGGTGTCAGAAACCACTGGAAATGCACTTGCAGCGAAGGAAACGGGCTGAGCTCGAGGACTTCCGGTGCTCGTCCCAAGAAAACGCGAGCGGGAATGCCCCGGACTCAGTTTTCTCGTCCTGGGGTAAAAAGCGGTCCCCCGACGGTTTCTTCCCTTTGCTCCGTACTGGTCATAAGTCTTTCGATCTTCGGGTCTCGTGCTCCTAGGACTTCAACCCACACTCCTGGCATGCTCCCTGACACGTTTTCCGGAGGTATAGGTCGGGAAGCGAGCTCGTTGGAGGGAGAACTGTGGTGCGACCCAAAACGGTCCAAAAGATGGCCGAAGCTTCCAACGAGTGGCGAACGCTCGTCCGGTGTCAGAAACCACTGGAAATGCACTTGCAGCGAAGGAAACGGGCTGAGCTCGAGGACTTCCGGTGCTCGTCCCAAGAAAACGCGAGCGGGAATGCCCCGGACTCAGTTTTCTCGTTCTGGGGTAAAAAGCGGTCCCCCGACGGTTTCTTCCCTTTGCTCCGTATTGGTCATAAGTCTTTCGATCTTCGGGTCTCGTGCTCCGAGGACTTCAACCCACACTCCTGGCATGCTCCCTGACACGTTTTCCGGAGGTATAGGTCGGGAAGCGAGCTCGTTGGAGGGAGAACTGTGGTGCGACCCAAAACGGTCCAAAAGATGGCCGAAGCTTCCAACGAGTGGCGAACGCTCGTCCGGTGTCAGAAACCACTGGAAATGCACTTGCAGCGAAGGAAACGGGCTGAGCTCGAGGACTTCCGGTGCTCGTCCCAAGAAAACGCGAGCGGGAATGCCCCGGACTCAGTTTTCTCGTCCTGGGGTAAAAAGCGGTCCCCCGACGGTTTCTTCCCTTTGCTCCGTATTGGTCATAAGTCTTTCGATCTTCGGGTCTCGTGCTCCGAGGACTTCAACCCACACTCCTGGCATGCTCCCTGACACGTTTTCCGGAGGTATAG
This sequence comes from Cucumis melo, assembly GCF_025177605.1. Lineage (NCBI taxonomy): Eukaryota > Viridiplantae > Streptophyta > Magnoliopsida > Cucurbitales > Cucurbitaceae > Cucumis > Cucumis melo. Next base: position 69,567 of record NW_026123758.1, read on the forward strand.
GTCGGGAAGCGAGCTCGTTGGAGGGAGAACTGTGGTGCGACCCAAAACGGTCCAAAAGATAGCCGAAGCTTCCAACGAGTGGCGAACGCTCGTCCGGTGTCAGAAACCACTGGAAATGCACTTGCAGCGAAGGAAACGGGCTGAGCTCGAGGACTTCCGGTGCTCGTCCCAAGAAAACGCGAGCGGGAATGCCCCGGACTCAGTTTTCTCGTCCTGGGGTAAAAAGCGGTCCCCCGACGGTTTCTTCCCTTTGCTCCGTATTGGTCATAAGTCTTTCGATCTTCGGGTCTCGTGCTCCGAGGACTTCAACCCACACTCCTGGCATGCTCCCTGACACGTTTTCCGGAGGTATAGGTCGGGAAGCGAGCTCGTTGGAGGGAGAACTGTGGTGCGACCCAAAACGGTCCAAAAGATGGCCGAAGCTTCCAACGAGTGGCGAACGCTCGTCCGGTGTCAGAAACCACTGGAAATGCACTTGCAGCGAAGGAAACGGGCTGAGCTCGAGGACTTCCGGTGCTCGTCCCAAGAAAACGCGAGCGGGAATGCCCCGGACTCAGTTTTCTCGTCCTGGGGTAAAAAGCGGTCCCCCGACGGTTTCTTCCCTTTGCTCCGTATTGGTCATAAGTCTTTCGATCTTCGGGTCTCGTGCTCCTAGGACTTCAACCCACACTCCTGGCATGCTCCCTGACACGTTTTCCGGAGGTATAGGTCGGGAAGCGAGCTCGTTGGAGGGAGAACTGTGGTGCGACCCAAAACGGTCCAAAAGATGGCCGAAGCTTCCAACAAGTGGCGAACGCTCGTCCGGTGTCAGAAACCACTGGAAATGCACTTGCAGCGAAGGAAACGGGCTGAGCTCGAGGACTTCCGGTGCTCGTCCCAAGAAAACGCGAGCGGGAATGCCCCGGACTCAGTTTTCTCGTCCTGGGGTAAAAAGCGGTCCCCCGACGGTTTCTTCCCTTTGCTCCGTATTGGTCATAAGTCTTTCGATCTTCGGGTCTCGTGCTCCGAGGACTTCAACCCACACTCCTGGCATGCTCCCTGACACGTTTTCTGGAGGTATAGGTCGGGAAGCGAGCTCGTTGGAGGGAGAACTGTGGTGCGACCCAAAACGGTCCAAAAGATGGCCGAAGCTTCCAACGAGTGGCGAACGCTCGTCCGGTGTCAGAAACCACTAGAAATGCACTTGCAGCGAAGGAAACGGGCTGAGCTCGAGGACTTCCGGTGCTCGTCCCAAGAAAACGCGAGCGGGAATGACCCGGACTCAGTTTTCTCGTCCTGGGGTAAAAAGCGGTCCCCCGACGGTTTCTTCCCTTTGCTCCGTATTGGTCATAAGTCTTTCGATCTTTGGGTCTCGTGCTCCGAGGACTTCAACCCACACTCCTGGCATGCTCCCTGACACGTTTTCCGGAGGTATAGGTCGGGAAGCGAGCTCGTTGGAGGGAGAACTGTGGTGCGACCCAAAACGGTCCAAAAGATGGCCGAAGCTTCCAACGAGTGGCGAACGCTCGTCCGGTGTCAGAAACCACTGGAAATGCACTTGCAGCGAAGGAAACAGGCTGAGCTCGAGGACTTCCGGTGCTCGTCCCAAGAAAACGCGAGCGGGAATGCCCCGGACTCAGTTTTCTCGTCCTGGGGTAAAAAGCGGTCCCCCGACGGTTTCTTCCCTTTGCTCCGTATTGGTCATAAGTCTTTCGATCTTCGGGTCTCGTGCTCCGAGGACTTCAACCCACACTCCTGGCATGCTCCCTGACACGTTTTCCGGAGGTATAGGTCGGGAAGCGAGCTCGTTGGAGGGAGAACTGTGGTGCGACCCAAAACGGTCCAAAAGATGGCCGAAGCTTCCAACGAGTGGCGAACGCTCGTCCGGTGTCAGAAACCACTAGAAATGCACTTGCAGCGAAGGAAACGGGCTGAGCTCGAGGACTTCCGGTGCTCGTCCCAAGAAAACGCGAGCGGGAATGACCCGGACTCAGTTTTCTCGTCCTGGGGTAAAAAGCGGTCCCCCGACGGTTTCTTCCCTTTGCTCCGTATTGGTCATAAGTCTTTCGATCTTTGGGTCTCGTGCTCCGAGGACTTCAACCCACACTCCTGGCATGCTCCCTGACACGTTTTCCGGAGGTATAGGTCGGGAAGCGAGCTCGTTGGAGGGAGAACTGTGGTGCGACCCAAAACGGTCCAAAAGATGGCCGAAGCTTCCAACGAGTGGCGAACGCTCGTCCGGTGTCAGAAACCACTGGAAATGCACTTGCAGCGAAGGAAACAGGCTGAGCTCGAGGACTTCCGGTGCTCGTCCCAAGAAAACGCGAGCGGGAATGCCCCGGACTCAGTTTTCTCGTCCTGGGGTAAAAAGCGGTCCCCCGACGGTTTCTTCCCTTTGCTCCGTATTGGTCATAAGTCTTTCGATCTTCGGGTCTCGTGCTCCGAGGACTTCAACCCACACTCCTGGCATGCTCCCTGACACGTTTTCCGGAGGTATAGGTCGGGAAGCGAGCTCGTTGGAGGGAGAACTGTGGTGCGACCCAAAACGGTCCAAAAGATGGCCGAAGCTTCCAACGAGTGGCGAACGCTCGTCCGGTGTCAGAAACCACTGGAAATGCACTTGCAGCGAAGGAAACGGGCTGAGCTCGAGGACTTCCGGTGCTCGTCCCAAGAAAACGCGAGCGGGAATGCCCCGGACTCAGTTTTCTCGTCCTGGGGTAAAAAGCGGTCCCCCGACGGTTTCTTCCCTTTGCTCCGTATTGGTCATAAGTCTTTCGATCTTCGGGTCTCGTGCTCCTAGGACTTCAACCCACACTCCTGGCATGCTCCCTGACACGTTTTCCGGAGGTATAGGTCGGGAAGCGAGCTCGTTGGAGGGAGAACTGTGGTGCGACCCAAAACGGTCCAAAAGATGGCCGAAGCTTCCAACAAGTGGCGAACGCTCGTCCGGTGTCAGAAACCACTGGAAATGCACTTGCAGCGAAGGAAACGAACTGAGCTCGAGGACTTCCGGTGCTCGTCCCAAGAAAACGCGAGCGGGAATGCACCGGACTCAGTTTTCTCGTCCTGGGGTAAAAAGCGGTCCCCCGACGGTTTCTTCCCTTTGCTCCGTATTGGTCATAAGTCTTTCGATCTTCGGGTCTCGTGCTCCGAGGACTTCAACCCACACTCCTGGCATGCTCCCTGACACGTTTTCCGGAGGTATAGGTCGGGAAGCGAGCTCGTTGGAGGGAGAACTGTGGTGCGACCCAAAACGGTCCAAAAGATGGCCGAAGCTTCCAACGAGTGGCGAACGCTCGTCCGGTGTCAGAAACCACTAGAAATGCACTTGCAGCGAAGGAAACGGGCTGAGCTCGAGGACTTCCGGTGCTCGTCCCAAGAAAACGCGAGCGGGAATGCCCCGGACTCAGTTTTCTCGTCCTGGGGTAAAAAGCGGTCCCCCGACGGTTTCTTCCCTTTGCTCCGTATTGGTCATAAGTCTTTCGATCTTCGGGTCTCGTGCTCCGAGGACTTCAACCCACACTCCTGGCATGCTCCCTGACACGTTTTCCGGAGGTATAGGTCGGGAAGCGAGCTCGTTGGAGGGAGAACTGTGGTGCGACCCAAAACGGTCCAAAAGATGGCCGAAGCTTCCAACGAGTGGTGAACGCTCGTTCGGTGTCAGAAACCACTGGAAATGCACTTGCAGCGAAGGAAACGGGCTGAGCTCGAGGACTTCCGGTGCTCGTCCCAAGAAAACGCGAGCGGGAATGCCCCGGACTCAGTTTTCTCGTCCTGGGGTAAAAAGCGGTCCCCCGACGGTTTCTTCCCTTTGCTCCGTATTGGTCATAAGTCTTTCGATCTTCGGGTCTCGTGCTCCGAGGACTTCAACCCACACTCCTGGCATGCTCCCTGACACGTTTTCCGGAGGTATAGGTCGGGAAGCGAGCTCGTTGGAGGGAGAACTGTGGTGCGACCCAAAACGGTCCAAAAGATGGCCGAAGCTTCCAACGAGTGGCGAACGCTCGTCCGGTGTCAGAAACCACTGGAAATGCACTTGCAGCGAAGGAAACGGGCCGAGCTCGAGGACTTCCGGTGCTCGTCCCAAGAAAACGCGAGCGGGAATGCCCCGGACTCAGTTTTCTCGTCTTGGGGTAAAAAGCGGTCCCCCGACGGTTTCTTCCCTTTGCTCCGTATTGGTCATAAGTCTTTCGATCTTCGGGTCTCGTGCTCCGAGGACTTCAACCCACACTCCTGGCATGCTCCCTTACACGTTTTCCGGAGGTATAGGTCGGGAAGCGAGCTCGTTGGAGGGAGAACTGTGGTGCGACCCAAAACGGTCCAAAAGATGGCCGAAGCTTCCAACGAGTGGCGAACGCTCGTCCGGTGTCAGAAACCACTGGAAATGCACTTGCAGCGAAGGAAACGGGCCGAGCTCGAGGACTTCCGGTGCTCGTCCCAAGAAAACGCGAGCGGGAATGCCCCGGACTCAGTTTTCTCGTCCTGGGGTAAAAAGCGGTCCCCCGACGGTTTCTTCCCTTTGGTCCGTATTGGTCATAAGTCTTTCGATCTTCGGGTCTCGTGCTCCGAGGACTTCAACCCACACTCCTGGCATGCTCCCTGACACGTTTTCCGGAGGTATAGGTCGGGAAGCGAGCTCGTTGGAGGGAGAACTGTGGTGCGACCCAAAACGGTCCAAAAGATGGCCGAAGCTTCCAACGAGTGGCGAACGCTCGTCCGGTGTCAGAAACCACTGGAAATGCACTTGCAGCGAAGGAAACGGGCCGAGCTCGAGGACTTCCGGTGCTCGTCCCAAGAAAACGCGAGCGGGAATGCCCCGGACTCAGTTTTCTCGTCTTGGGGTAAAAAGCGGTTCCCCGACGGTTTCTTCCCTTTGCTCCGTATTGGTCATAAGTCTTTCGATCTTCGGGTCTCGTGCTCCGAGGACTTCAACCCACACTCCTGGCATGCTCCCTGACACGTTTTCCGGAGGTATAGGTCGGGAAGCGAGCTCGTTGGAGGGAGAACTGTGGTGCGACCCAAAACGGTCCAAAAGATGGCCGAAGCTTCCAACGAGTGGCGAACGCTCGTCCGGTGTCAGAAACCACTGGAAATGCACTTGCAGCGAAGAAAACGGGCCGAGCTCGAGGACTTCCGGTGCTCGTCCCAAGAAAACGCGAGCGGGAATGCCCCGGACTCAGTTTTCTCGTCCTGGGGTAAAAAGCGGTCCTCCGACGGTTTCTTCCCTTTGCTCCGTATTGGTCATAAGTCTTTCGATCTTCGGGTCTCGTGCTCCGAGGACTTCAACCCACACTCCTGGCATGCTCCCTTACACGTTTTCCGGAGGTATAGGTCGGGAAGCGAGCTCGTTGGAGGGAGAACTGTGGTGCGACCCAAAACGGTCCAAAAGATGGCCGAAGCTTCCAACGAGTGGCGAACGCTCGTCCGGTGTCAGAAACCACTGGAAATGCACTTGCAGCGAAGGAAACGGGCCGAGCTCGAGGACTTCCGGTGCTCGTCCCAAGAAAACGCGAGCGGGAATGCCCCGGACTCAATTTTCTCGTCCTGGGGTAAAAAGCGGTCCCCCGACGGTTTCTTCCCTTTGCTCCGTATTGGTCATAAGTCTTTCGATCTTCGGGTCTCGTGCTCCGAGGACTTCAACCCACACTCCTGGCATGCTCCCTGACACGTTTTCCGGAGGTATAGGTCGGGAAGCGAGCTCGTTGGAGGGAGAACTGTGGTGCGACCCAAAACGGTCCAAAAGATGGCCGAAGCTTCCAACGAGTGGCGAACGCTCGTCCGGTGTCAGAAACCACTGGAAATGCACTTGCAGCGAAGGAAACGGGCCGAGCTCGAGGACTTCCAGTGCTCGTCCCAAGAAAACGCGAGCGGGAATGCCCCGGACTCAGTTTTCTCGTCCTGGGGTAAAAAGCGGTTCCCCGACGGTTTCTTCCCTTTGCTCCGTATTGGTCATAAGTCTTTCGATCTTCGGGTCTCGTGCTCCGAGGACTTCAACCCACACTCCTGGCATGCTCCCTGACACGTTTTCCGGAGGTATAGGTCGGGAAGCGAGCTCGTTGGAGGGAGAACTGTGGTGCGACCCAAAACGGTCCAAAAGATGGCCGAAGCTTCCAACGAGTGGCGAACGCTCGTCCGGTGTCAGAAACCACTGGAAATGCACTTGGAGCGAAGGAAACGGGCCGAGCTCGAGGACTTCCGGTGCTCGTCCCAAGAAAACGCGAGCGGGAATGCCCCGGACTCAGTTTTCTCGTCCTGGGGTAAAAAGCGGTCCCCCGACGGTTTCTTCCCTTTGCTCCGTATTGGTCATAAGTCTTTCGATCTTCGGGTCTCGTGCTCCGAGGACTTCAACCCACACTCCTGGCATGCTCCCTTACACGTTTTCCGGAGGTATAGGTCGGGAAGCCAGCTCGTTGGAGGGAGAACTGTGGTGCGACCCAAAACGGTCCAAAAGATGGCCGAAGCTTCCAACGAGTGGCGAACGCTCGTCCGGTGTCAGAAACCACTGGAAATGCACTTGCAGCGAAGGAAACGGGCCGAGCTCGAGGACTTCCGGTGCTCGTCCCAAGAAAACGCGAGCGGGAATGCCCCGGACTCAGTTTTCTCGTCCTGGGGTAAAAAGCGGTTCCCCGACGGTTTCTTCCCTTTGCTCCGTATTGGTCATAAGTCTTTCGATCTTCGGGTCTCGTGCTCCGAGGACTTCAACCCACACTCCTGGCATGCTCCCTGACACGTTTTCCGGAGGTATAGGTCGGGAAGCGAGCTCGTTGGAGGGAGAACTGTGGTGCGACCCAAAACGGTCCAAAAGATGGCCGAAGCTTCCAACGAGTGGCGAACGCTCGTCCGGTGTCAGAAACCACTGGAAATGCACTTGCAGCGAAGGAAACGGGCCGAGCTCGAGGACTTCCGGTGCTCGTCCCAAGAAAACGCGAGCGGGAATGCCCCGGACTCAGTTTTCTCGTCCTGGGGTAAAAAGCGGTCCCCCGACGGTTTCTTCCCTTTGCTCCGTATTGGTCATAAGTCTTTCGATCTTCGGGTCTCGTGCTCCGAGGACATCAACCCACACTCCTGGCATGCTCCCTTACACGTTTTCCGGAGGTATAGGTCGGGAAGCGAGCTCGTTGGAGGGAGAACTGTGGTGCGACCCAAAACGGTCCAAAAGATGGCCGAAGCTTCCAACGAGTGGCGAACGCTCGTCCGGTGTCAGAAACCACTGGAAATGCACTTGCAGCGAAGGAAACGGGCCGAGCTCGAGGACTTCCGGTGCTCGTCCCAAGAAAACGCGAGCGGGAATGCCCCGGACTCAGTTTTCTCGTCCTGGGGTAAAAAGCGGTCCCCCGACGGTTTCTTCCCTTTGCTCCGTATTGGTCATAAGTCTTTTGATCTTCGGGTCTCGTGCTCCGAGGACTTCAACCCACACTCCTGGCATGCTCCCTGACACGTTTTCCGAAGGTATAGGTCGGGAAGCGAGCTCGTTGGAGGGAGAACTGTGGTGCGACCCAAAACGGTCCAAAAGATGGCCGAAGCTTCCAACGAGTGGCGAACGCTCGTCCAGTGTCAGAAACCACTGGAAATGCACTTGCAGCGAAGGAAACGGGCCGAGCTCGAGGACTTCCGGTGCTCGACCCAAGAAAACGCGAGCGGGAATGCCCCGGACTCAGTTTTCTCGTCCTGGGGTAAAAAGCGGTCCCCCGACGGTTTCTTCCCTTTGCTCCGTATTGGTCATAAGTCTTTCGATCTTCGGGTCTCGTGCTCCGAGGACTTCAACCCACACTCCTGGCATGCTCCCTGACACGTTTTCCGGAGGTATAGGTCGGGAAGCGAGCTTGTTGGAGGGAGAACTGTGGTGCGACCCAAAACGGTCCAAAAGATGGCCGAAGCTTCCAACGAGTGGCGAACGCTCGTCCGGTGTCAGAAACCACTGGAAATGCACTTGCAGCGAAGGAAACGGGCCGAGCTCGAGGACTTCCGGTGCTCGTCCCAAGAAAACGCGAGCGGGAATGCCCCGGACTCAGTTTTCTCGTCCTGGGGTAAAAAGCGGTCCCCCGACGGTTTCTTCCCTTTGCTCCGTATTGGTCATAAGTCTTTCGATCTTCGGGTCTCGTGCTCCGAGGACTTCAACCCACACTCCTGGCATGCTCCCTGACACGTTTTCCGGAGGTATAGGTCGGGAAGCGAGCTCGTTGGAGGGAGAACTGTGGTGCGACCCAAAACGGTCCAAAAGATGGCCGAAGCTTCCAACGAGTGGCGAACGCTCGTCCGGTGTCAGAAACCACTGGAAATGCACTTGCAGCGAAGGAAACGGGCCGAGCTCGAGGACTTCCGGTGCTCGTCCCAAGAAAACGCGGGCGGGAATGCCCCGGACTCAGTTTTCTCGTCCTGGGGTAAAAAGCGGTCCCCCGACGGTTTCTTCCCTTTGCTCCGTATTGGTCATAAGTCTTTCGATCTTCGGGTCTCGTGCTCCGAGGGCTTCAACCCACACTCCTGGCATGCTCCCTGACACGTTTTCCGGAGGTATAGGTCGGGAAGCGAGCTCGTTGGAGGGAGAACTGTGGTGCGACCCAAAACGGTCCAAATGATGGCCGAAGCTTCCAATGAGTGGCGAACGCTCGTCCGGTGTCAGAAACCACTGGAAATGCACTTGCAGCGAAGGAAACAGGCCGAGCTCGAGGACTTCCGGTGCTCGTCCCAAGAAAACGCGAGCAAGAATGCCCCGGACTCAGTTTTCTCGTCCTGGGGTAAAAAGCGGTCCCCCGACGGTTTCTTCCCTTTGCTCCGTATTGGTCATAAGTCTTTCGATCTTCGGGTCTCGTGCTCCGAGGACTTCAACCCACACTCCTGGCATGCTCCCTGACACGTTTTCCGGAGGTATAGGTCGGGAAGCGAGCTCGTTGGAGGGAGAACTGTGGTGCGACCCAAAACGGTCCAAAAGATGGCCGAAGCTTCCAACGAGTGGCGAACGCTCGTCCGGTGTCAGAAACCACTGGAAATGCACTTGCAGCGAAGGAAACGGGCTGAGCTCGAGGACTTCCGGTGCTCGTCCCAAGAAAACGCGGGCGGGAATGCCCCGGACTCAGTTTTCTCGTCCTGGGGTAAAAAGCGGTCCCCCGACGGTTTCTTCCCTTTGCTCCGTATTGGTCATAAGTCTTTCGATCTTCGGGTGTCGTGCTCCGAGGACTTCAACCCACACTCCTGGCATGCTCCCTGACACGTTTTCCGGAGGTATAGGTCGGGAAGCGAGCTCGTTGGAGGGAGAACTGTGGTGCGACCCAAAACGGTCCAAAAGATGGCCGAAGCTTCCAACGAGTGGCGAACGCTCGTCCGGTGTCAGAAACCACTGGAAATGCACTTGCAGCGAAGGAAACGGGCCGAGCTCGAGGACTTCCGGTGCTCGTCCCAAGAAAACGCGAGCGGGAATTCCCCGGACTCAGTTTTCTCGTCCTGGGGTAAAAAGCAGTCCCCCGACGGTTTCTTCCCTTTGCTCCGTATTGGTCATAAGTCTTTCGATCTTCGGGTCTCGTGCTCCGAGGACTTCAACCCACACTCCTGGCATGCTGCCTGACACGTTTTCCGGAGGTATAGGTCGGGAAGCGAGCTCGTTGGAGCGAGAACTGTGGTGCGACCCAAAACGGTCCAAAAGATGGCCGAAGCTTCCAACGAGTGGCGAACGCTCGTCCGGTGTCAGAAACCACTGGAAATGCACTTGCAGCGAAGGAAACGGGCCGAGCTCGAGGACTTCCGGTGCTCGTCCCAAGAAAACGCGGGCGGGAATGCCCCGGACTCAGTTTTCTCGTCCTGGGGTAAAAAGCGGTCCCCCGACGGTTTCTTCCCTTTGCTCCGTATTGGTCATAAGTCTTTCGATCTTCGGGTCTCGTGCTCCGAGGACTTCAACCCACACTCCTGGCATGCTCCCTGACACGTTTTCCGGAGGTATAGGTCGGGAAGCGAGCTCGTTGGAGGGAGAACTGTGGTGCGACCCAAAACGGTCCAAAAGATGGCCGAAGCTTCCAACGAGTGGCGAACGCTCGTCCGGTGTCAGAAACCACTGGAAATGCACTTGCAGCGAAGGAAACGGGCCGAGCTCGAGGACTTCCAGTGCTCGTCCCAAGAAAACGCGGGCGGGAATGCCCCGGACTCAGTTTTCTCGTCCTGGGGTAAAAAGCGGTCCCCCGACGGTTTCTTCCCTTTGCTCCGTATTGGTCATAAGTCTTTCGATCTTCGGGTCTCGTGCTCCGAGGACTTCAACCCACACTCCTGGCATGCTCCCTGACACGTTTTCCGGAGGTATAGGTCGAGAAGCGAGCTCGTTGGAGGGAGAACTGTGGTGCGACCCAAAACGGTCCAAAAGATGGCCGAAGCTTCCAACGAGTGGCGAACGCTCGTCCGGTGTCAGAAACCACTGGAAATGCACTTGCAGCGAAGGAAACGGGCCGAGCTCGAGGACTTCCGGTTATCGTCCCAAGAAAACGCGAGCGGGAATTCCCCAGACTCAGTTTTCTCGTCCTGGGGTAAAAAGCGGTCCCCCGACGGTTTCTTCCCTTTGCTCCGTATTGGTCATAAGTCTTTCGATCTTCGGGTCTCGTGCTCCGAGGACTTCAACCCACACTCCTGGCATGCTCCCTGACACGTTTTCCGGAGGTATAGGTCGGGAAGCGAGCTCGTTGGAGGGAGAACTGTGGTGCGACCCAAAACGGTCCAAAAGATGGCCGAAGCTTCCAACGAGTGGCGAACGCTCGTCCGGTGTCAGAAACCACTAGAAATGCACTTGCAGCGAAGGAAACGGGCTGAGCTCGAGGACTTCCGGTGCTCGTCCCAAGAAAACGCGAGCGGGAATGCCCCGGACTCAGTTTTCTCGTCCTGGGGTAAAAAGCGGTCCCCCGACGGTTTCTTCCCTTTGCTCCGTATTGGTCATAAGTCTTTCGATCTTCGGGTCTCGTGCTCCGAGGACTTCAACCCACACTCCTGTCATGCTCCCTGACACGTTTTCCGGAGGTATAGGTCGGGAAGCGAGCTCGTTGGAGGGAGAACTGTGGTGCGACCCAAAACGGTCCAAAAGATGGCCGAAGCTTCCAACGAGTGGCGAACGCTCGTCCGGTGTCAGAAACCACTGGAAATGCACTTGCAGCGAAGGAAACGGGCCGAGCTCGAGGACTTCCGGTGCTCGTCCCAAGAAAACGCGGGCGGGAATGCCCCGGACTCAGTTTCTCGTCCTGGGGTAAAAAGCGGTCCCCCGACGGTTTCTTCCCTTTGCTCCGTATTGGTCATAAGTCTTTCGATCTTCGGGTCTCGTGCTCCGAGGACTTCAACCCACACTCCTGGCATGCTCCCTGACACGTTTTCCGGAGGTATAGGTCGGGAAGCGAGCTCGTTGGAGCGAGAACTGTGGTGCGACCCAAAACGGTCCAAAAGATGGCCGAAGCTTCCAACGAGTGGCGAACGCTCGTCCGGTGTCAGAAACCACTGGAAATGCACTTGCAGCGAAGGAAACGGGCCGAGCTCGAGGACTTCCGGTGCTCGTCCCAAGAAAACGCGGGCGGGAATGCCCCGGACTCAGTTTTCTCGTCCTGGGGTAAAAAGCGGTCCCCCGACGGTTTCTTCCCTTTGCTCCGTATTGGTCATAAGTCTTTCGATCTTCGGGTCTCGTGCTCCGAGGACTTCAACCCACACTCCTGGCATGCTCCCTGACACGTTTTCCGGAGGTATAGGTCGGGAAGCGAGCTCGTTGGAGGGAGAACTGTGGTGCGACCCAAAACGGTCCAAAAGATGGCCGAAGCTTCCAACGAGTGGCGAACGCTCGTCCGGTGTCAGAAACCACTGGAAATGCACTTGCAGCGAAGGAAACGGGCCGAGCTCGAGGACTTCCAGTGCTCGTCCCAAGAAAACGCGGGCGGGAATGCCCCGGACTCAGTTTTCTCGTCCTGGGGTAAAAAGCGGTCCCCCGACGGTTTCTTCCCTTTGCTCCGTATTGGTCATAAGTCTTTCGATCTTCGGGTCTCGTGCTCCGAGGACTTCAACCCACACTCCTGGCATGCTCCCTGACACGTTTTCCGGAGGTATAGGTCGAGAAGCGAGCTCGTTGGAGGGAGAACTGTGGTGCGACCCAAAACGGTCCAAAAGATGGCCGAAGCTTCCAACGAGTGGCGAACGCTCGTCCGGTGTCAGAAACCACTGGAAATGCACTTGCAGCGAAGGAAACGGGCCGAGCTCGAGGACTTCCGGTTATCGTCCCAAGAAAACGCGAGCGGGAATTCCCCAGACTCAGTTTTCTCGTCCTGGGGTAAAAAGCGGTCCCCCGACGGTTTCTTCCCTTTGCTCCGTATTGGTCATAAGTCTTTCGATCTTCGGGTCTCGTGCTCCGAGGACTTCAACCCACACTCCTGGCATGCTCCCTGACACGTTTTCCGGAGGTATAGGTCGGGAAGCGAGCTCGTTGGAGGGAGAACTGTGGTGCGACCCAAAACGGTCCAAAAGATGGCCGAAGCTTCCAACGAGTGGCGAACGCTCGTCCGGTGTCAGAAACCACTAGAAATGCACTTGCAGCGAAGGAAACGGGCTGAGCTCGAGGACTTCCGGTGCTCGTCCCAAGAAAACGCGAGCGGGAATGCCCCGGACTCAGTTTTCTCGTCCTGGGGTAAAAAGCGGTCCCCCGACGGTTTCTTCCCTTTGCTCCGTATTGGTCATAAGTCTTTCGATCTTCGGGTCTCGTGCTCCGAGGACTTCAACCCACACTCCTGTCATGCTCCCTGACACGTTTTCCGGAGGTATAGGTCGGGAAGCGAGCTCGTTGGAGGGAGAACTGTGGTGCGACCCAAAACGGTCCAAAAGATGGCCGAAGCTTCCAACGAGTGGCGAACGCTCGTCCGGTGTCAGAAACCACTGGAAATGCACTTGCAGCGAAGGAAACGGGCCGAGCTCGAGGACTTCCGGTGCTCGTCCCAAGAAAACGCGGGCGGGAATGCCCCGGACTCAGTTTCTCGTCCTGGGGTAAAAAGCGGTCCCCCGACGGTTTCTTCCCTTTGCTCCGTATTGGTCATAAGTCTTTCGATCTTCGGGTCTCGTGCTCCGAGGACTTCAACCCACACTCCTGGCATGCTCCCTGACACGTTTTCCGGAGGTATAGGTCGGGAAGCGAGCTCGTTGGAGGGAGAACTGTGGTGCGACCCAAAACGGTCCAAAAGATGGCCGAAGCTTCCAACGAGTGGCGAACGCTCGTCCGGTGTCAGAAACCACTGGAAATGCACTTACAGCGAAGGAAACCGTCCGAGCTCGAGGACTTCCGGTGCTCGTCCCAAGAAAACGCGGGCGGGAATGCCCCGGACTCAGTTTTCTCGTCCTGGGGTAAAAAGCGGTCCCCCGACGGTTTCTTCCCTTTGCTCCGTATTGGTCATAAGTCTTTCGATCTTCGGGTCTCGTGCTCCGAGGACTTCAACCCACACTCCTGGCATGCTCCCTGACACGTTTTCCGGAGGTATAGGTCGGGAAGCGAGCTCGTTGGAGGGAGAACTGTGGTGCGACCCAAAACGGTCCAAAAGATGGCCGAAGCTTCCAACGAGTGGCGAACGCTCGTCCGGTGTCAGAAACCACTGGAAATGCACTTGCAGCGAAGGAAACGGGCCGAGCTCGAGGACTTCCGGTGCTCGTCCCAAGAAAACGCGGGCGGGAATGCCCCGGACTCAGTTTTCTCGTCCTGGGGTAAAAAGCGGTCCCCCGACGGTTTCTTCCCTTTGCTCCGTATTGGTCATAAGTCTTTCGATCTTCGGGTCTCGTGCTCCGAGGACTTCAACCCACACTCCTGGCATGCTCCCTGACACGTTTTCCGGAGGTATAGGTCGGGAAGCGAGCTCGTTGGAGGGAGAACTGTGGTGCGACCCAAAACGGTCCAAAAGATGGCCGAAGCTTCCAACGAGTGGCGAACGCTCGTCCGGTGTCAGAAACCACTGGAAATGCACTTGCAGCGAAGGAAACGGGCCGAGCTCGAGGACTTTCGGTGCTCGTCCCAAGAAAACGCGAGCGAGAATGCCCCGGACTCAGTTTTCTCGTCCTGGGGTAAAAAGCGGTCCCCCGACGGTTTCTTCCCTTTGCTCCGTATTGATCATAAGTCTTTCGATCTTCGGGTCTCGTGCTCCGAGGACTTCAACCCACACTCCTGGCATGCTCCCTGACACGTTTTCCGGAGGTATAGGTCGGGAAGCGAGCTCGTTGGAGGGAGAACTGTGGTGCGACCCAAAACGGTCCAAAAGATGGCCGAAGCTTCCAACGAGTGGCGAACGCTCGTCCGGTGTCAGAAACCACTGGAAATGCACTTGCAGCGAAGGAAACGGGCCGAGCTCGAGGACTTCCGGTGCTCGTCCCAAGAAAACGCGAGCGGGAATGCCCCGGACTCAGTTTTCTCGTCCTGGGGTAAAAAGCGGTCCCCCGACGGTTTCTTCCCTTTGCTCCGTATTGGTCATAAGTCTTTCGATCTTCGGGTCTCGTGCTCCGAGGACTTCAACCCACACTCCTGGCATGCTCCCTGACACGTTTTCCGGAGGTATAGGTCGGGAAGCGAGCTCGTTGGAGGGAGAACTGTGGTGCGACCCAAAACGGTCCAAAAGATGGCCGAAGCTTCCAACGAGTGGCGAACGCTCGTCCGGTGTCAGAAACCACTGGAAATGCACTTCCAGCGAAGGAAACGGGCCGAGCTCGAGGACTTCCGGTGCTCGTCCCAAGAAAACGCGCGCGGGAATGCCCCGGACTCAGTTTTCTCGTCCTGGGGTAAAAAGCGGTCCCCCGACGGTTTCTTCCCTTTGCTCCGTATTGGTCATAAGTCTTTCGATCTTCGGGTCTCGTGCTCCGAGGACTTCAACCCACACTCCTGGCATGCTCCCTGACACGTTTTCCGGAGGTATAGGTCGGGAAGCGAGCTCGTTGGAGGGAGAACTGTGGTGCGACCCAAAACGGTCCAAAAGATGGCCGAAGCTTCCAACGAGTGGCGAACGCTCGTCCGGTGCCAGAAACCACTGGAAATGCACTTGCAGCGAAGGAAACGGGCCGAGCTCGAGGACTTCCGGTGCTCGTCCCAAGAAAACGCGAGCGGGAATGCCCCGGACTCAGTTTTCTCGTCCTGGGGTAAAAAGCGGTCCCCCGACGGTTTCTTCCCTTTGCTCCGTATTGATCATAAGTCTTTCGATCTTCGGGTCTCGTGCTCCGAGGACTTCAACCCACACTCCTGGCATGCTCCCTGACACGTTTTCCGGAGGTATAGGTCGGGAAGCGAGCTCGTTGGAGGGAGAACTGTGGTGCGACCCAAAACGGTCCAAAAGATGGCCGAAGCTTCCAACGAGTGGCGAACGCTCGTCCGGTGTCAGAAACCACTGGAAATGCACTTGCAGCGAAGGAAACGGGCCGAGCTCGAGGACTTCCGGTGCTCGTCCCAAGAAAACGCGAGCGGGAATGCCCCGGATTCAGTTTTCTCGTCCTGGGGTAAAAAGCGGTCCCCCGACGGTTTCTTCCCTTTGCTCCGTATTGGTCATAAGTCTTTCGATCTTCGGGTCTCGTGCTCCGAGGACTTCAACCCACACTCCTGGCATGCTCCCTGACACGTTTTCCGGAGGTATAGGTCGGGAAGCGAGCTCGTTGGAGGGAGAACTGTGGTGCGACCCAAAACGGTCCAAAAGATGGCCGAAGCTTCCAACGAGTGGCGAACGCTCGTCCGGTGTCAGAAACCACTGGAAATGCACTTACAGCGAAGGAAACGGGCCGAGCTCGAGGACTTCCGGTGCTCGTCCCAAGAAAACGCGAGTGGGAATGCCCCGGACTCAGTTTTCTCGTCCTGGGGTAAAAAGCGGTCCCCCGACGGTTTCTTCCCTTTGCTCCGTATTGATCATAAGTCTTTCGATCTTCGGGTCTCGTGCTCCGAGGACTTCAACCCACACTCCTGGCATGCTCCCTGACACGTTTTCCGGAGGTATAGGTCGGGAAGCGAGCTCGTTGGAGGGAGAACTGTGGTGCGACCCAAAACGGTCCAAAAGATGGCCGAAGCTTCCAACGAGTGGCGAACGCTCGTCCGGTGTCAGAAACCACTGGAAATGCACTTGCAGCGAAGGAAACGGGCCGAGCTCGAGGACTTCCGGTGCTCGTCCCAAGAAAACGCGAGCGGGAATGCCCCGGATTCAGTTTTCTCGTCCTGGGGTAAAAAGCGGTCCCCCGACGGTTTCTTCCCTTTGCTCCGTATTGGTCATAAGTCTTTCGATCTTCGGGTCTCGTGCTCCGAGGACTTCAACCCACACTCCTGGCATGCTCCCTGACACGTTTTCCGGAGGTATAGGTCGGGAAGCGAGCTCGTTGGAGGGAGAACTGTGGTGCGACCCAAAACGGTCCAAAAGATGGCCGAAGCTTCCAACGAGTGGCGAACGCTCGTCCGGTGTCAGAAACCACTGGAAATGCACTTGCAGCGAAGGAAACGGGCCGAGCTCGAGGACTTCCGGTGCTCGTCCCAAGAAAACGCGAGCGGGAATGCCCCGGACTCAGTTTTCTCGTCCTGGGGTGAAAAGCGGTCCCCCGACGGTTTCTTCCCTTTGCTCCGTATTGGTCATAAGTCTTTCGATCTTCGGGTCTCGTGCTCCGAGGACTTCAACCCACACTCCTGGCATGCTCCCTGACACGTTTTCCGGAGGTATAGGTCGGGAAGCGAGCTCGTTGGAGGGAGAACTGTGGTGCGACCCAAAACGGTCCAAAAGATGGCCGAAGCTTCCAACGAGTTGCGAACGCTCGTCCGGTGTCAGAAACCACTGGAAATGCACTTGCAGCGAAGGAAACGGGCCGAGCTCGAGGACTTCCGGTGCTCGTCCCAAGAAAACGCGAGCGGGAATGCCCCGGACTCAGTTTTCTCGTCCTGGGGTAAAAAGCGGTCCCCCGACGGTTTCTTCCCTTTGCTCCGTATTGGTCATAAGTCTTTCGATCTTCGGGTCTCGTGCTCCGAGGACTTCAACCCACACTCCTGGCATGATCCCTGACACGTTTTCCGGAGGTATAGGTCGGAAGCGAGCTCGTTGGAGGGAGAACTGTGGTGCGACCCAAAACGGTCCAAAAGATGGCCGAAGCTTCCAACGAGTGGCGAACGCTCGTCCGGTGTCAGAAACCACTGGAAATGCACTTGCAGCGAAGGAAACGGGCCGAGCTCGAGGACTTCCGGTGCTCGTCCCAAGAAAACGCGAGCGGGAATGCCCCGGACTCAGTTTTCTCGTCCTGGGGTAAAAAGCGGTCCCCCGACGGTTTCTTCCCTTTGCTCCGTATTGGTCATAAGTCTTTCGATCTTCGGGTCTCGTGCTCCGAGGACTTCAACCCACACTCCTGGCATGCTCCCTGACACGTTTTCCGGAGGTATAGGTCGGGAAGCGAGCTCGTTGGAGGGAGAACTGTGGTGCGACACAAAACGGTCCAAAAGATGGCCGAAGCTTCCAACGAGTGGCGAACGCTCGTCCGGTGTCAGAAACCACTGGAAATGCACTTGCAGCGAAGGAAACGGGCCGAGCTCGAGGACTTCCGGTGCTCGTCCCAAGAAAACGCGAGCGGGAATGCCCCGGACTCAGTTTTCTCGTCCTGGGGTAAAAAGCGGTCCCCCGACGGTTTCTTCCCTTTGCTCCGTATTGGTCATAAGTCTTTCGATCTTCGGGTCTCGTGCTCCGAGGACTTCAACCCACACTCCTGGCATGCTCCCTGACACGTTTTCCGGAGGTATAGGTCGGGAAGCGAGCTCGTTGGAGGGAGAACTGTGGTGCGACCCAAAACGGTCCAAAAGATGGCCGAAGCTTCCAACGAGTGGCGAACGCTCGTCCGGTGTCAGAAACCACTGGAAATGCACTTGCAGCGAAGGAAACGGGCCGAGCTCGAGGACTTCCGGTGCTCGTCCCAAGAAAACGCGAGCGGGAATGCCCCGGACTCAGTTTTCTCGTCCTGGGGTGAAAAGCGGTCCCCCGACGGTTTCTTCCCTTTGCTCCGTATTGGTCATAAGTCTTTCGATCTTCGGGTCTCGTGCTCCGAGGACTTCAACCCACACTCCTGGCATGCTCCCTGACACGTTTTCCGGAGGTATAGGTCGGGAAGCGAGCTCGTTGGAGGGAGAACTGTGGTGCGACCCAAAATGGTCCAAAAGATGGCCGAAGCTTCCAACGAGTGGCGAACGCTCGTCCGGTGTCAGAAACCACTGGAAATGCACTTGCAGCGAAGGAAACGGGCCGAGCTCGAGGACTTCCGGTGCTCGTCCCAAGAAAACGCGAGCGGGAATGCCCCGGACTCAGTTTTCTCGTCCTGGGGTGAAAAGCGGTCCCCCGACGGTTTCTTCCCTTTGCTCCGTATTGGTCATAAGTCTTTCGATCTTCGGGTCTCGTGCTCCGAGGACTTCAACCCACACTCCTGGCATGCTCCCTGACACGTTTTCCGGAGGTATAGGTCGGGAAGCGAGCTCGTTGGAGGGAGAACTGTGGTGCGACCCAAAACGGTCCAAAAGATGGCCGAAGCTTCCAACGAGTGGCGAACGCTCGTCCGGTGTCAGAAACCACTGGAAATGCACTTGCAGCGAAGGAAACGGGCCGAGCTCGAGGACTTCCGGTGCTCGTCCCAAGAAAACGCGAGCGGGAATGCCCCGGACTCAGTTTTCTCGTCCTGGGGTAAAAAGCGGTCCCCCCGACGGTTTCTTCCCTTTGCTCCGTATTGGTCATAAGTCTTTCGATCTTCGGGTCTCGTGCTCCGAGGACTTCAACCCACACTCCTGGCATGCTCCCTGACACGTTTTCCGGAGGTATAGGTCGGGAAGCGAGCTCGTTGGAGGGAGAACTGTGGTGCGACCCAAAACGGTCCAAAAGATGGCCGAAGCTTCCAACGAGTGGCGAACGCTCGTCCGGTGTCAGAAACCGCTGGAAATGCACTTGCAGCGAAGGAAACGGGCCGAGCTCGAGGACTTCCGGTGCTCGTCCCAAGAAAACGCGAGCGGGAATGCCCCGGACTCAGTTTTCTCGTCCTGGGGTAAAAAGCGGTCCCCCGACGGTTTCTTCCCTTTGCTCCGTATTGGTCATAAGTCTTTCGATCTTCGGGTCTCGTGCTCCGAGGACTTCAACCCACACTCCTGGCATGCTCCCTGACACGTTTTCCGGAGGTATAGGTCGGGAAGCGAGCTCGTTGGAGGGAGAACTGTGGTGCGACCCAAAACGGTCCAAAAGATGGCCGAAGCTTCCAACGAGTGGCGAACGCTCGTCCGGTGTCAGAAACCACTGGAAATGCACTTGAAGCGAAGGAAACGGGCCGAGCTCGAGGACTTCCGGTGCTCGTCCCAAGAAAACGCGAGCGGGAATGCCCCGGACTCAGTTTTCTCGTCCTGGGGTAAAAAGCGGTCCCCCGACGGTTTCTTCCCTTTGCTCCGTATTGATCATAAGTCTTTCGATCTTCGGGTCTCGTGCTCCGAGGACTTCAACCCACACTCCTGGCATGCTCCCTGACACGTTTTCCGGAGGTATAGGTCGGGAAGCGAGCTCGTTGGAGGGAGAACTGTGGTGCGACCCAAAACGGTCCAAAAGATGGCCGAAGCTTCCAACGAGTGGCGAACGCTCGTCCGGTGTCAGAAACCGCTGGAAATGCACTTGCAGCGAAGGAAACGGGCCGAGCTCGAGGACTTCCGGTGCTCGTCCCAAGAAAACGCGAGCGGGAATGCCCCGGACTCAGTTTTCTCGTCCTGGGGTAAAAAGCGGTCCCCCGACGGTTTCTTCCCTTTGCTCCGTATTGGTCATAAGTCTTTCGATCTTCGGGTCTCGTGCTCCGAGGACTTCAACCCACACTCCTGGCATGCTCCCTGACACGTTTTCCGGAGGTATAGGTCGGGAAGCGAGCTCGTTGGAGGGAGAACTGTGGTGCGACCCAAAACGGTCCAAAAGATGGCCGAAGCTTCCAACGAGTGGCGAACGCTCGTCCGGTGTCAGAAACCACTGGAAATGCACTTGCAGCGAAGGAAACGGGCCGAGCTCGAGGACTTCCGGTGCTCGTCCCAAGAAAACGCGAGAGGGAATGCCCCGGACTCAGTTTTCTCGTCCTGGGGTAAAAAGCGGTCCCCCGACGGTTTCTTCCCTTTGCTCCGTATTGGTCATAAGTCTTTCGATCTTCGGGTCTCGTGCTCCGAGGACTTCAACCCACACTCCTGGCATGCTCCCTGACACGTTTTCCGGAGGTATAGGTCGGGAAGCGAGCTCGTTGGAGGGAGAACTGTGGTGCGACCCAAAACGGTCCAAAAGATGGCCGAAGCTTCCAACGAGTGGCGAACGCTCGTCCGGTGTCAGAAACCACTGGAAATGCACTTGCAGCGAAGGAAACGGGCCGAGCTCGAGGACTTCCGGTGCTCGTCCCAAGAAAACGCGAGCGGGAATGCCCCGGACTCAGTTTTCTCGTCCTGGGGTAAAAAGCGGTCCCCCGACGGTTTCTTCCCTTTGCTCCGTATTGGTCATAAGTCTTTCGATCTTCGGGTCTCGTGCTCCGAGGACTTCAACCCACACTCCTGGCATGCTCCCTGACACGTTTTCCGGAGGTATAGGTCGGGAAGCGAGCTCGTTGGAGGGAGAACTGTGGTGCGACCCAAAACGGTCCAAAAGATGGCCGAAGCTTCCAACGAGTGGCGAACGCTCGTCCGGTGTCAGAAACCACTGGAAATGCACTTGCAGCGAAGGAAACGGGCCGAGCTCGAGGACTTCCGGTGCTCGTCCCAAGAAAACGCGAGCGGGAATGCCCCGGACTCAGTTTTCTCGTCCTGGGGTAAAAAGCGGTCCCCCGACGGTTTCTTCCCTTTGCTCCGTATTGGTCATAAGTCTTTCGATCTTCGGGTCTCGTGCTCCGAGGACTTCAACCCACACTCCTGGCATGCTCCCTGACACGTTTTCCGGAGGTATAGGTCGGGAAGCGAGCTCGTTGGAGGGAGAACTGTGGTGCGACCCAAAACGGTCCAAAAGATGGCCGAAGCTTCCAACGAGTGGCGAACGCTCGTCCGGTGTCAGAAACCACTGGAAATGCACTTGCAGCGAAGGAAACGGGCCGAGCTCGAGGACTTCCGGTGCTCGTCCCAAGAAAACGCGAGCGGGAATGCCCCGGACTCAGTTTTCTCGTCCTGGGGTAAAAAGCGGTCCCCCGACGGTTTCTTCCCTTTGCTCCGTATTGGTCATAAGTCTTTCGATCTTCGGGTCTCGTGCTCCGAGGACTTCAACCCACACTCCTGGCATGCTCCCTGACACGTTTTCCGGAGGTATAGGTCGGGAAGCGAGCTCGTTGGAGGGAGAACTGTGGTGCGACCCAAAACGGTCCAAAAGATGGCCGAAGCTTCCAACGAGTGGCGAACGCTCGTCCGGTGTCAGAAACCACTGGAAATGCACTTGCAGCGAAGGAAACGGGCCGAGCTCGAGGACTTCCGGTGCTCGTCCCAAGAAAACGCGAGCGGGAATGCCCCGGACTCAGTTTTCTCGTCCTGGGGTAAAAAGCGGTCCCCCGACGGTTTCTTCCCTTTCCTCCGTATTGGTCATAAGTCTTTCGATCTTCGGGTCTCGTGCTCCGAGGACTTCAACCCACACTCCTGGCATGCTCCCTGACACGTTTTCCGGAGGTATAGGTCGGGAAGCGAGCTCGTTGGAGGGAGAACTGTGGTGCGACCCAAAACGGTCCAAAAGATGGCCGAAGCTTCCAACGAGTGGCGAACGCTCGTCCGGTGTCAGAAACCACTGGAAATGCACTTGCAGCGAAGGAAACGGGCCGAGCTCGAGGACTTCCGGTGCTCGTCCCAAGAAAACGCGAGAGGGAATGCCCCGGACTCAGTTTTCTCGTCCTGGGGTAAAAAGCGGTCCCCCGACGGTTTCTTCCCTTTGCTCCGTATTGGTCATAAGTCTTTCGATCTTCGGGTCTCGTGCTCCGAGGACTTCAACCCACACTCCTGGCATGCTCCCTGACACGTTTTCCGGAGGTATAGGTCGGGAAGCGAGCTCGTTGGAGGGAGAACTGTGGTGCGACCCAAAACGGTCCAAAAGATGGCCGAAGCTTCCAACGAGTGGCGAACGCTCGTCCGGTGTCAGAAACCACTGGAAATGCACTTGCAGCGAAGGAAACGGGCTGAGCTCGAGGACTTCCGGTGCTCGTCCCAAGAAAACGCGCGCGGGAATGCCCCGGACTCAGTTTTCCCGTCCTGGGGTAAAAAGCGGTCCCCCGACGGTTTCTACCCTTTGCTCCGTATTGGTCATAAGTCTTTCGATCTTCGGGTCTCGTGCTCCGAGGACTTCAACCCACACTCCTGGCATGCTCCCTGACACGTTTTCCGGAGGTATAGGTCGGGAAGCGAGCTCGTTGGAGGGAGAACTGTGGTGCGACCCAAAACGGTCCAAAAGATGGCCGAAGCTTCCAACGAGTGGCGAACGCTCGTCCGGTGTCAGAAACCACTGGAAATGCACTTGCAGCGAAGGAAACGGGCTGAGCTCGAGGACTTCCGGTGCTCGTCCCAAGAAAACGCGAGCGGGAATGCCCCGGACTCAGTTTTCTCGTCCTGGGGTAAAAAGCGGTCCCCCGACGGTTTCTTCCCTTTGCTCCGTATTGGTCATAAGTCTTTCGATCTTCGGGTCTCGTGCTCCGAGGACTTCAACCCACACTCCTGGCATGCTCCCTGACACGTTTTTGGGAGGTATAGGTCGGGAAGCGAGTTCGTTGGAGGGAGAACTGTGGTGCGACCCAAAACGGTCCAAAAGATGGCCGAAGCTTCCAACGAGTGGCGAACGCTCGTCCGGTGTCAGAAACCAATGGAAATGCACTTGCAGCGAAGGAAACGGGCTGAGCTCGAGGACTTCCGGTGCTCGTCCCAAGAAAACGCGAGCGGGAATGCCCCGGACTCAGTTTTCCCGTCCTGGGGTAAAAAGCGGTCCCCCGACGGTTTCTACCCTTTGCTCCGTATTGGTCATAAGTCTTTCGATCTTCGGGTCTCGTGCTCCGAGGACTTCAACCCACACTCCTGGCATGCTCCCTGACACGTTTTCCGGAGGTATAGGTCGGGAAGCGAGCTCGTTGGAGGGAGAACTGTGGTGCGACCCAAAACGGTCCAAAAGATGGCCGAAGCTTCCAACGAGTGGCGAACGCTCGTCCGGTGTCAGAAACCACTGGAAATGCACTTGCAGCGAAGGAAACGGGCTGAGCTCGAGGACTTCCGGTGCTCGTCCCAAGAAAACGCGAGCGGGAATGCCCCGGACTCAGTTTTCTCGTCCTGGGGTAAAAAGCGGTCCCCCGACGGTTTCTTCCCTTTGCTCCGTATTGGTCATAAGTCTTTCGATCTTCGGGTCTCGTGCTCCGAGGACTTCAACCCACACTCCTGGCATGCTCCCTGACACGTTTTTGGGAGGTATAGGTCGGGAAGCGAGTTCGTTGGAGGGAGAACTGTGGTGCGACCCAAAACGGTCCAAAAGATGGCCGAAGCTTCCAACGAGTGGCGAACGCTCGTCCGGTGTCAGAAACCAATGGAAATGCACTTGCAGCGAAGGAAACGGGCTGAGCTCGAGGACTTCCGGTGCTCGTCCCAAGAAAACGCGAGCGGGAATGCCCCGGACTCAGTTTTCCCGTCCTGGGGTAAAAAGCGGTCCCCCGACGGTTTCTACCCTTTGCTCCGTATTGGTCATAAGTCTTTCGATCTTCGGGTCTCGTGCTCCGAGGACTTCAACCCACACTCCTGGCATGCTCCCTGACACGTTTTCCGGAGGTATAGGTCGGGAAGCGAGCTCGTTGGAGGGAGAACTGTGGTGCGACCCAAAACGGTCCAAAAGATGGCCGAAGCTTCCAACGAGTGGCGAACGCTCGTCCGGTGTCAGAAACCACTGGAAATGCACTTGCAGCGAAGGAAACGTGCTGAGCTCGAGGACTTCCGGTGCTCGTCCCAAGAAAACGCGAGCGGGAATGCCCCGGACTCAGTTTTCTCGTCCTGGGGTAAAAAGCGGTCCCCCGACGGTTTCTTCCCTTTGCTCCGTATTGGTCATAAGTCTTTCGATCTTCGGGTCTCGTGCTCCGAGGACTTCAACCCACACTCCTGGCATGCTCCCTGACACGTTTTCCGGAGGTATAGGTCGGGAAGCGAGCTCGTTGGAGGGAGAACTATGGTGCGACCCAAAACGGTCCAAAAGATGGCCGAAGCTTCCAACGAGTGGGGAACGCTCGTCCGGTGTCAGAAACCACTGGAAATGCACTTGCAGCGAAGGAAACGGGCTGAGCTCGAGGACTTCCGGTGCTCGTCCCAAGAAAACGCGAGCGGGAATGCCCCGGACTCAGTTTTCTCGTCCTGGGGTAAAAAGCGGTCCCCCGACGGTTTCTTCCCTTTGCTCCGTATTGGTCATAAGTCTTTCGATCTTCGGGTCTCGTGCTCCGAGGACTTCAACCCACACTCCTGGCATGCTCCCTGACACGTTTTTCGGAGGTATAGGTCGGGAAGCGAGTTCGTTGGAGGGAGAACTGTGGTGCGACCCAAAACGGTCCAAAAGATGGCCGAAGCTTCCAACGAGTGGCGAAGGCTCGTCCGGTGTCAGAAACCAATGGAAATGCACTTGCAGCGAAGGAAACGGGCTGAGCTCGAGGACTTCCGGTGCTCGTCCCAAGAAAACGCGAGCGGGAATGCCCCGGACTCAGTTTTCCCGTCCTGGGGTAAAAAGCGGTCCCCCGACGGTTTCTACCCTTTGCTCCGTATTGGTCATAAGTCTTTCGATCTTCGGGTCTCGTGCTCCGAGGACTTCAACCCACACTCCTGGCATGCTCCCTGACACGTTTTCCGGAGGTATAGGTCGGGAAGCGAGCTCGTTGGAGGGAGAACTGTGGTGCGACCCAAAACGGTCCAAAAGATGGCCGAAGCTTCCAACGAGTGGCGAACGCTCGTCCGGTGTCAGAAACCACTGGAAATGCACTTGCAGCGAAGGAAACGGGCGGAGCTCGAGGACTTCCGGTGCTCGTCCCAAGAAAACGCGAGCGGGAATGCCCCGGACTCAGTTTTCTCGTCCTGGGGTAAAAAGCGGTCCCCCGACGGTTTCTTCTTTTTGCTCCGTATTGGTCATAAGTCTTTCGATCTTCGGGTCTCGTGCTCCGAGGACTTCAACCCACACTCCTGGCATGCTCCCTGACACGTTTTTCGGAGGTATAGGTCGGGAAGCGAGTTCGTTGGAGGGAGAACTGTGGTGCGACCCAAAACGGTCCAAAAGATGGCCGAAGCTTCCAACGAGTGGCGAACGCTCGTCCGGTGTCAGAAACCAATGGAAATGCACTTGCAGCGAAGGAAACGGGCTGAGCTCGAGGACTTCCGGTGCTCGTCCCAAGAAAACGCGAGCGGGAATGCCCCGGACTTAGTTTTCCCGTCCTGGGGTAAAAAGCGGTCCCCCGACGGTTTCTACCCTTTGCTCCGTATTGGTCATAAGTCTTTCGATCTTCGGGTCTCGTGCTCCGAGGACTTCAACCCACACTCCTGGCATGCTCCCTGACACGTTTTCCGGAGGTATAGGTCGGGAAGCGAGCTCGTTGGAGGGAGAACTGTGGTGCGACCCAAAACGGTCCAAAAGATGGCCGAAGCTTCCAACGAGTGGCGAACGCTCGTCCGGTGTCAGAAACCACTGGAAATGCACTTGCAGCGAAGGAAACGGGCTGAGCTCGAGGACTTCCGGTGCTCGTCCCAAGAAAACGCGAGCGGGAATGCCCCGGACTCAGTTTTCTCGTCATGGGGTAAAAAGCGGTCCCCCGACGGTTTCTTCCCTTTGCTCCGTATTGGTCATAAGTCTTTCGATCTTCGGGTCTCGTGCTCCGAGGACTTCAACCCACACTCTTGGCATGCTCCCTGACACGTTTTCCGGAGGTATAGGTCGGGAAGCGAGCTCGTTGGAGGGAGAACTGTGGTGCGACCCAAAACGGTCCAAAAGATGGCCGAAGCTTCCAACGAGTGGCGAACGCTCGTCCGGTGTCAGAAACCACTGGAAATGCACTTGCAGCGAAGGAAACGGGCTGAGCTCGAGGACTTCCGGTGCTCGTCCCAAGAAAACGCGAGCGGGAATGCCCCGGACTCAGTTTTCTCGTCCTGGGGTAAAAAGCGGTCCCCCGACGGTTTCTTCCCTTTGCTCCGTATTGGTCATAAGTCTTTCGATCTTCGGGTCTCGTGCTCCGAGGACTTCAACCCACACTCCTGGCATGCTCCCTGACACGTTTTCCGGAGGTATAGGTCGGGAAGCGAGCTCGTTGGAGGGAGAACTGTGGTGCGACCCAAAACGGTCCAAAAGATGGCCGAAGCTTCCAACGAGTGGCGAACGCTCGTCCGGTGTCAGAAACCACTGGAAATGCACTTGCAGCGAAGGAAACGGGCTGAGCTCGAGGACTTCCGGTGCTCGTCCCAAGAAAACGCGAGCAGGAATGCCCCGGACTCAGTTTTCTCGTCCTGGGGTAAAAAGCGGTCCCCCGACGGTTTCTTCCCTTTGCTCCGTATTGGTCATAAGTCTTTCGATCTTCGGGTCTCGTGCTCCGAGGACTTCAACCCACACTCCTGGCATGCTCTCTGACACGTTTTTCGGAGGTATAGGTCGGGAAGCGAGTTCGTTGGAGGGAGAACTGTGGTGCGACCCAAAACGGTCCAAAAGATGGCCGAAGCTTCCAACGAGTGGCGAACGCTCGTCCGGTGTCAGAAACCAATGGAAATGCACTTGCAGCGAAGGAAACGGGCTGAGCTCGAGGACTTCCGGTGCTCGTCCCAAGAAAACGCGAGCGGGAATGCCCCGGACTCAGTTTTCCCGTCCTGGGGTAAAAAGCGGTCCCCCGACGGTTTCTACCCTTTGCTCCGTATTGGTCATAAGTCTTTCGATCTTCGGGTCTCGTGCTCCGAGGACTTCAACCCACACTCCTGGCATGCTCCCTGACACGTTTCCCGGAGGTATAGGTCGGGAAGCGAGCTCGTTGGAGGGAGAACTGTGGTGCGACCCAAAACGGTCCAAAAGATGGCCGAAGCTTCCAACGAGTGGCGAACGCTCGTCCGGTGTCAGAAACCACTGGAAATGCACTTGCAGCGAAGGAAACGGGCTGAGCTCGAGGACTTCCGGTGCTCGTCCCAAGAAAACGCGAGCGGGAATGCCCCGGACTCAGTTTTCTCGTCCTGGGGTAAAAAGCGGTCCCCCGACGGTTTCTTCCCTTTGCTCCGTATTGGTCATAAGTCTTTCGATCTTCGGGTCTCGTGCTCCGAGGACTTCAACCCACACTCCTGGCATGCTCCCTGACACGTTTTTCGGAGGTATAGGTCGGGAAGCGAGTTCGTTGGAGGGAGAACTGTGGTGCGACCCAAAACGGTCCAAAAGATGGCCGAAGCTTCCAACGAGTGGCGAACGCTCGTCCGGTGTCAGAAACCAATGGAAATGCACTTGCAGCGAAGGAAACGGGCTGAGCTCGAGGACTTCCGGTGCTCGTCCCAAGAAAACGCGAGCGGGAATGCCCCGGACTCAGTTTTCCCGTCCTGGGGTAAAAAGCGGTCCCCCGACGGTTTCTACCCTTTGCTCCGTATTGGTCATAAGTCTTTCGATCTTCGGGTCTCGTGCTCCGAGGACTTCAACCCACACTCCTGGCATGCTCCCTGACACGTTTTCCGGAGGTATAGGTCGGGAAGCGAGCTCGTTGGAGGGAGAACTGTGGTGCGACCCAAAACGGTCCAAAAGATGGCCGAAGCTTCCAACGAGTGGCGAACGCTCGTCCGGTGTCAGAAACCACTGGAAATGCACTTGCAGCGAAGGAAACGGGCTGAGCTCGAGGACTTCCGGTGCTCGTCCCAAGAAAACGCGAGCGGGAATGCCCCGGACTCAGTTTTCTCGTCATGGGGTAAAAAGCGGTCCCCCGACGGTTTCTTCCCTTTGCTCCGTATTGGTCATAAGTCTTTCGATCTTCGGGTCTCGTGCTCCGAGGACTTCAACCCACACTCCTGGCATGCTCCCTGACACGTTTTCTGGAGGTATAGGTCGGGAAGCGAGCTCGTTGGAGGGAGAACTGTGGTGCGACCCAAAACGGTCCAAAAGATGGCCGAAGCTTCCAACGAGTGGCGATCGCTCGTCCGGTGTCAGAAACCACTGGAAATGCACTTGCAGCGAAGGAAACGGGCTGAGCTCGAGGACTTCCGGTGCTCGTCCCAAGAAAACGCGAGCGGGAATGCCCCGGACTCAGTTTTCTCGTCCTGGGGTAAAAAGCGGTCCCCCGACGGTTTCTTCCCTTTGCTCCGTATTGGTCATAAGTCTTTCGATCTTCGGGTCTCGTGCTCCGAGGACTTCAACCCACACTCCTGGCATGCTCCCTGACACGTTTTCCGGAGGTATAGGTCGGGAAGCGAGCTCGTTGGAGGGAGAACTGTGGTGCGACCCAAAACGGTCCAAAAGATGGCCGAAGCTTCCAACGAGTGGCGAACGCTCGTCCGGTGTCAGAAACCACTGGAAATGCACTTGCAGCGAAGGAAACGGGCTGAGCTCGAGGACTTCCGGTGCTGGTCCCAAGAAAACGCGAGCGGGAATGCCCCGGACTCAGTTTTCCCGTCCTGGGGTAAAAAGCGGTCCCCCGACGGTTTCTACCCTTTGCTCCGTATTGGTCATAAGTCTTTCGATCTTCGGGTCTCGTGCTCCGAGGACTTCAACCCACACTCCTGGCATGCTCCCTGACACGTTTTCCGGAGGTATAGGTCGGGAAGCGAGCTCGTTGGAGGGAGAACTGTGGTGCGACCCAAAACGGTCCAAAAGATGGCCGAAGCTTCCAACGAGTGGCGAACGCTCGTCCGGTGTCAGAAACCACTGGAAATGCACTTGCAGCGAAGGAAACGGGCTGAGCTCGAGGACTTCCGGTGCTCGTCCCAAGAAAACGCGAGCGGGAATGCCCCGGACTCAGTTTTCTCGTCATGGGGTAAAAAGCGGTCCCCCGACGGTTTCTTCCCTTTGCTCCGTATTGGTCATAAGTCTTTCGATCTTCGGGTCTCGTGCTCCGAGGACTTCAACCCACACTCCTGGCATGCTCCCTGACACGTTTTTCGGAGGTATAGGTCGGGAAGCGAGCTCGTTGGAGGGAGAACTGTGGTGCGACCCAAAACGGTCCAAAAGATGGCCGAAGCTTCCAACGAGTGGCGAACGCTCGTCCGGTGTCAGAAACCACTGGAAATGCACTTGCAGCGAAGGAAACGGGCTGAGCTCGAGGACTTCCGGTGCTCGTCCCAAGAAAACGCGAGCGGGAATGCCCCGGACTCAGTTTTCTCGTCCTGGGGTAAAAAGCGGTCCCCCGACGGTTTCTTCCCTTTGCTCCGTATTGGTCATAAGTCTTTCGATCTTCGGGTCTCGTGCTCCGAGGACTTCAACCCACACTCCTGGCATGCTCCCTGACACGTTTTCCGGAGGTATAGGTCGGGAAGCGAGCTCGTTGGAGGGAGAACTGTGGTGCGACCCAAAACGGTCCAAAAGATGGCCGAAGCTTCCAACGAGTGGCGAACGCTCGTCCGGTGTCAGAAACCACTGGAAATGCACTTGCAGCGAAGGAAACGGGCTGAGCTCGAGGACTTCCGGTGCTCGTCCCAAGAAAACGCGAGCAGGAATGCCCCGGACTCAGTTTTCTCGTCCTGGGGTAAAAAGCGGTCCCCCGACGGTTTCTTCCCTTTGCTCCGTATTGGTCATAAGTCTTTCGATCTTCGGGTCTCGTGCTCCGAGGACTTCAACCCACACTCCTGGCATGCTCCCTGACACGTTTTTCGGAGGTATAGGTCGGGAAGCGAGTTCGTTGGAGGGAGAACTGTGGTGCGACCCAAAACGGTCCAAAAGATGGCCGAAGCTTCCAACGAGTGGCGAAGGCTCGTCCGGTGTCAGAAACCAATGGAAATGCACTTGCAGCGAAGGAAACGGGCTGAGCTCGAGGTCTTCCGGTGCTCGTCCCAAGAAAACGCGAGCGGGAATGCCCCGGACTCAGTTTTCCCGTCCTGGGGTAAAAAGCGGTCCCCCGACGGTTTCTACCCTTTGCTCCGTATTGGTCATAAGTCTTTCGATCTTCGGGTCTCGTGCTCCGAGGACTTCAACCCACACTCCTGGCATGCTCCCTGACACGTTTTCCGGAGGTATAGGTCGGGAAGCGAGCTCGTTGGAGGGAGAACTGTGGTGCGACCCAAAACGGTCCAAAAGATGGCCGAAGCTTCCAACGAGTGGCGAACGCTCGTCCGGTGTCAGAAACCACTGGAAATGCACTTGCAGCGTAGGAAACGGGCTGAGCTCGAGGACTTCCGGTGCTCGTCCCAAGAAAACGCGAGCGGGAATGCCCCGGACTCAGTTTTCTCGTCCTGGGGTAAAAAGCGGTCCCCCGACGGTTTCTTCCCTTTGCTCCGTATTGGTCATAAGTCTTTCGATCTTCGGGTCTCGTGCTCCGAGGACTTCAACCCACACTCCTGGCATGCTCCCTGACACGTTTTCCGGAGGTATAGGTCGGGAAGCGAGCTCGTTGGAGGGAGAACTGTGGTGCGACCCAAAACGGTCCAAAAGATGGCCGAAGCTTCCAACGAGTGGCGAACGCTCGTCCGGTGTCAGAAACCACTGGAAATGCACTTGCAGCGAAGGAAACGGGCTGAGCTCGAGGACTTCCGGTGCTCGTCCCAAGAAAACGCGAGCGGGAATGCCCCGGACTCAGTTTTCTCGTCCTGGGGTAAAAAGCGGTCCCCCGACGGTTTCTTCCCTTTGCTCCGTATTGGTCATAAGTCTTTCGATCTTCGGGTCTCGTGCTCCGAGGACTTCAACCCACACTCCTGGCATGCTCCCTGACACGTTTTCCGGAGGTATAGGTCGGGATGCGAGCTCGTTGGAGGGAGAACTGTGGTGCGACCCGAAACGGTCCAAAAGATGGCCGAAGCTTCCAACGAGTGGCGAACGCTCGTCCGGTGTCAGAAACCACTGGAAATGCACTTGCAGCGAAGGAAACAGGCTGAGCTCGAGGACTTCCGGTGCTCGTCCCAAGAAAACGCGAGCGGGAATGCCCCGGACTCAGTTTTCTCGTCCTGGGGTAAAAAGCGGTCCCCCGACGGTTTCTTCCCTTTGCTCCGTATTGGTCATAAGTCTTTCGATCTTCGGGTCTCGTGCTCCGAGGACTTCAACCCACACTCCTGGCATGCTCCCTGACACGTTTTCCGGAGGTATAGGTCGGGAAGCGAGCTCGTTGGAGGGAGAACTGTGGTGCGACCCAAAACGGTCCAAAAGATGGCCGAAGCTTCCAACGAGTGGCGAACGCTCGTCCGGTGTCAGAAACCACAGGAAATGCACTTGCAGCGAAGGAAACGGGCTGAGCTCGAGGACTTTCGGTGCTCGTCCCAAGAAAACGCGAGCGGGAATGCCCCGGACTCAGTTTTCTCGTCCTGGGGTAAAAAGCGGTCCCCCGACGGTTTCTTCCCTTTGCTCCGTATTGGTCATAAGTCTTTCGATCTTCGGGTCTCGTGCTCCGTGGACTTCAACCCACACTCCTGGCATGCTCCCTGACACGTTTTGCGGAGGTATAGGTCGGGAAGCGAGCTCGTTGGAGGGAGAACAGTGGTGCGACCCAAAACGGTCCAAAAGATGGCCGAAGCTTTCAACGAGTGTCGAACGCTCGTCCGGTGTCAGAAACAACTGGAAATGCACTTGCAGCGAAGGAAACGGGCTGAGCTCGAGGACTTCCGGTGCTTGTCCCAAGAAAACGCGAGCGGGAATGCCCCGGACTCAGTTTTCTCGTCCTGGGGTAAAAAGCGGTCCCCCGACGGTTTCTTCCCTTTGCTCCGTATTGGTCATAAGTCTTTCGATCTTCGGGTCTCGTGCTCCGAGGACTTCAACCCACACTCCTGGCATGCTCCCTGACACGTTTTCCGGAGGTATAGGTCGGGAAGCGAGCTCGTTGGAGGGAGAACTGTGGTGCGACCCAAAACGGTCCAAAAGATGGCCGAAGCTTCCAACGAGTGGCGAACGCTCGTCCGGTGTCAGAAACCACTGGAAATGCACTTGCAGCGAAGGAAACGGGCTGAGCTCGAGGACTTCCGGTGCTCGTCCCAAGAAAACGCGAGCGGGAATGCCCCGGACTCAGTTTTCTCGTCCTGGGGTAAAAAGCGGTCCCCCGACGGTTTCTTCCCTTTGCTCCGTATTGGTCATAAGTCTTTCGATCTTCCGGTCTCGTGCTCCGAGGACTTCAACCCACACTCCTGGCATGCTCCCTGACACGTTTTCTGGAGGTATAGGTCGGGAAGCGAGCTCGTTGGAGGGAGAAATGTGGTGCGACCCAAAACGGTCCAAAAGATGGCCGAAGCTTCCAACGAGTGGCGAACGCTCGTCCGGTGTCAGAAACCACTGGAAATGCACTTGCAGCGAAGGAAACGGGCTGAGCTGGAGGACTTCCGGTGCTCGTCCCAAGAAAACGCGAGCGGGCCCCGGACTCAGTTTTCTCGTCCTGGGGTAAAAAGCGATCCCCCGACGGTTTCTTCCCTTTGCTCCGTATTGGTCATAAGTCTTTCGATCTTCGGGTCTCGTGCTCCGAGGACTTCAACCCACACTCCTGGCATGCTCCCTGACACGTTTTCCGGAGGTATAGGTCGGGAAGCGAGCTCGTTGGAGGGAGAACTGTGGTGCGACCCAAAACGGTCCAAAAGATGGCCGAAGCTTCCAACGAGTGGCGAACGCTCGTCCGGTGTCAGAAACCACTGGAAATGCACTTGCAGCGAAGGAAACGGGCTGAGCTCGAGGACTTCCGGTGCTCGTCCCAAGAAAACGCGAGCGGGAATGCCCCGGACTCAGTTTTCTCGTCCTGGGGTAAAAAGCGGTCC
Source organism: Cucumis melo (assembly GCF_025177605.1). NCBI lineage: Eukaryota > Viridiplantae > Streptophyta > Magnoliopsida > Cucurbitales > Cucurbitaceae > Cucumis > Cucumis melo. The sequence continues at coordinate 102,361 of NW_026123758.1, forward strand.
CCCGACGGTTTCTTCCCTTTGCTCCGTATTGGTCATAAGTCTTTCGATCTTCGGGTCTCGTGCTCCGAGGACTTCAACCCACACTCCTGGCATGCTCCCTGACACGTTTTCCGGAGGTATAGGTCGGGAAGCGAGCTCGTTGGAGGGAGAACTGTGGTGCGACCCAAAACGGTCCAAAAGATGGCCGAAGCTTCCAACGAGTGGCGAACGCTCGTCCGGTGTCAGAAACCACTGGAAATGCACTTGCAGCGAAGGAAACGGGCTGAGCTCGAGGACTTCTGGTGCTCGTCCCAAGAAAACGCGAGCGGGAATGCCCCGGACTCAGTTTTCTCGTCCTGGGGTAAAAAGCGGTCCCCCGACGGTTTCTTACCTTTGCTCCGTATTGGTCATAAGTCTTTCGATCTTCGGGTCTCGTGCTCCGAGGACTTCAACCCACACTCCTGGCATGCTCCCTGACACGTTTTCCGGAGGTATAGGTCGGGAAGCGAGCTCGTTGGAGGGAGAACTGTGGTGCGACCCAAAACGGTCCAAAAGATGGCCGAAGCTTCCAACGAGTGGCGAACGCTCGTCCGGTGTCAGAAACCACTGGAAATGCACTTGCAGCGAAGGAAACGGGCTGAGCTCGAGGACTTCCGGTGCTCGTCCCAAGAAAACGCGAGCGGGAATGCCCTGGACTCAGTTTTCTCGTCCTGGGGTAAAAAGCGATCCCCCGACGGTTTCTTCCCTTTGCTCCGTATTGGTCATAAGTCTTTCGATCTTCGGGTCTCGTGCTCCGAGGACTTCAACCCACACTCCTGGCATGCTCCCTGACACGTTTTCCGGAGGTATAGGTCGGGAAGCGAGCTCGTTGGAGGGAGAACTGTGGTGCGACCCAAAACGGTCCAAAAGATGGCCGAAGCTTCCAACGAGTGGCGAACGCTCGTCCGGTGTCAGAAACCACTGGAAATGCACTTGCAGCGAAGGAAACGGGCTGAGCTCGAGGACTTCCGGTGCTCGTCCCAAGAAAACGCGAGCGGGAATGCCCCGGACTCAGTTTTCTCGTCCTGGGGTAAAAAGCGGTCCCCCGACGGTTTCTTCCCTTTGCTCCGTATTGGTCATAAGTCTTTCGATCTTCGGGTCTCGTGCTCCGAGGACTTCAACCCACACTCCTGGCATGCTCCCTGACACGTTTTCCGGAGGTATAGGTCGGGAAGCGAGCTCGTTGGAGGGAGAAATGTGGTGCGACCCAAAACGGTCCAAAAGATGGCCGAAGCTTCCAACGAGTGGCGAACGCTCGTCCGGTGTCAGAAACAACTGGAAATGCACTTGCAGCGAAGGAAACGGGCTGAGCTGGAGGACTTCCGGTGCTCGTCCCAAGAAAACGCGAGCGGGCCCCGGACTCAGTTTTCTCGTCCTGGGGTAAAAAGCGATCCCCCGACGGTTTCTTCCCTTTGCTCCGTATTGGTCATAAGTCTTTCGATCTTCGGGTCTCGTGCTCCGAGGACTTCAACCCACACTCCTGGCATGCTCCCTGACACGTTTTCCGGAGGTATAGGTCGGGAAGCGAGCTCGTTGGAGGGAGAACTGTGGTGCGACCCAAAACGGTCCAAAAGATGGCCGAAGCTTCCAACGAGTGGCGAACGCTCGTCCGGTGTCAGAAACCACTGGAAATGCACTTGCAGCGAAGGAAACGGGCCGAGCTCGAGGACTTCCGGTGCTCGTCCCAAGAAAACGCGGGCGGGAATGCCCCGGACTCAGTTTTCTCGTCCTGGGGTAAAAAGCGGTCCCCCGACGGTTTCTTCCCTTTGCTCCGTATTGGTCATAAGTCTTTCGATCTTCGGGTCTCGTGCTCCGAGGACTTCAACCCACACTCCTGGCATGCTCCCTGACACGTTTTCCGGAGGTATAGGTCGGGAAGCGAGCTCGTTGGAGGGAGAACTGTGGTGCGACCCAAAACGGTCCAAAAGATGGCCGAAGCTTCCAACGAGTGGCGAACGCTCGTCCGGTGTCAGAAACCACTGGAAATGCACTTGCAGCGAAGGAAACGGGCTGAGCTCGAGGACTTCCGGTGCTCGTCCCAAGAAAACGCGAGCGGGAATGCCCCGGACTCAGTTTTCTCGTCCTGGGGTAAAAAACGGTCCCCCGACGGTTTCTTACCTTTGCTCCGTATTGGTCATAAGTCTTTCGATCTTCGGGTCTCGTGCTCCGAGGACTTCAACCCACACTCCTGGCATGCTCCCTGACACGTTTTCCGGAGGTATAGGTCGGGAAGCGAGCTCGTTGGAGGGAGAACTGTGGTGCGACCCAAAACGGTCCAAAAGATGGCCGAAGCTTCCAACGAGTGGCGAACGCTCGTCCGGTGTCAGAAACCACTGGAAATGCACTTGCAGCGAAGGAAACGGGCTGAGCTCGAGGACTTCCGGTGCTCGTCCCAAGAAAACGCGAGCGGGAATGCCCTGGACTCAGTTTTCTCGTCCTGGGGTAAAAAGCGATCCCCCGACGGTTTCTTCCCTTTGCTCCGTATTGGTCATAAGTCTTTCGATCTTCGGGTCTCGTGCTCCGAGGACTTCAACCCACACTCCTGGCATGCTCCCTGACACGTTTTCCGGAGGTATAGGTCGGGAAACGAGCTCGTTGGAGGGAGAACTGTGGTGCGACCCAAAACGGTCCAAAAGATGGCCGAAGCTTCCAACGAGTGGCGAACGCTCGTCCGGTGTCAGAAACCACTGGAAATGCACTTGCAGCGAAGGAAACGGGCTGAGCTCGAGGACTTCCGGTGCTCGTCCCAAGAAAACGCGAGCGGGAATGCCCCGGACTCAGTTTTCTCGTCCTGGGGTAAAAAGCGGTCCCCCGACGGTTTCTTCCCTTTGCTCCGTATTGGTCATAAGTCTTTCGATCTTCGGGTCTCGTGCTCCGAGGACTTCAACCCACACTCCTGGCATGCTCCCTGACACGTTTTCCGGAGGTATAGGTCGGGAAGCGAGCTCGTTGGAGGGAGAACTGTGGTGCGACCCAAAACGGTCCAAAAGATGGCCGAAGCTTCCAACGAGTGGCGAACGCTCGTCCGGTGTCAGAAACCACTGGAAATGCACTTGCAGCGAAGGAAACGGGCTGAGCTCGAGGACTTCCGATGCTCGTCCCAAGAAAACGCGAGCGGGAATGCCCCGGACTCAGTTTTCTCGTCCTGGGGTAAAAAGCGGTCCCCCGACGGTTTCTTCCCTTTGCTCCGTATTGGTCATAAGTCTTTCGATCTTCGGGTCTCGTGCTCCGAGGACTTCAACCCACACTCCTGGCATGCTCCCTGACACGTTTTCCGGAGGTATAGGTCGGGAAGCGAGCTCGTTGGAGGGAGAACTGTGGTGCGACCCAAAACGGTCCAAAAGATGGCCGAAGCTTCGAACGAGTGGCGAACGCTCGTCCGGTGTCAGAAACCACTGGAAATGCACTTGCGGCGAAGGAAACGGGCTGAGCTCGAGGACTTCCGGTGCTCGTCCCAAGAAAACGCGAGCGGTAATGCCCCGGACTCAGTTTTCTCGTCCTGGGGTAAAAAGCGGTCCCCCGACGGTTTCTTCCCTTTGCTCCGTATTGGTCATAAGTCTTTCGATCTTCGGGTCTCGTGCTCCGAGGACTTCAACCCACACTCCTGGCATGCTCCCTGACACGTTTTCCGGAGGTATAGGTCGGGAAGCGAGCTCGTTGGAGGGAGAACTGTGGTGCGACCCAAAACGGTCCAAAAGATGGCCGAAGCTTCCAACGAGTGGCGAACGCTCGTCCGGTGTCAGAAACCACTGGAAATGCACTTGCGGCGAAGGAAACGGGCTGAGCTCGAGGACTTCCGGTGCTCGTCCCAAGAAAACGCGAGCGGGAATGCCCCGGACTCAGTTTTCTCGTCTTGGGGTAAAAAGCGGTCCCCCGACGGTTTCTTCCCTTTGCTCCGTATTGGTCATAAGTCTTTCGATCTTCGGGTCTCGTGCTCCGAGGACTTCAACCCACACTCCTGGCATGCTCCCTGACACGTTTTCCGGAGGTATAGGTCGGGAAGCGAGCTCGTTGGAGGGAGAACTGTGGTGCGACCCAAAACGGTCCAAAAGATGGCCGAAGCTTCCAACGAGTGGCGAACGCTCGTCCGGTGTCAGAAACCACTGGAAATGCACTTGCAGCGAAGGAAACGGGCTGAGCTCGAGGACTTCCGGTGCTCGTCCCAAGAAAACGCGAGCGGGAATGCCCCGGACTCAGTTTTCTCGTCCTGGGGTAAAAAGCGGTCCCCCGACGGTTTCTTCCCTTTGCTCCGTATTGGTCATAAGTCTTTCGATCTTCGGGTCTCGTGCTCCGAGGACTTCAACCCACACTCCTGGCATGCTCCCTGACACGTTTTCCGGAGGTATAGGTCGGGAAGCGAGCTCGTTGGAGGGAGAACTGTGGTGCGACCCAAAACGGTCCAAAAGATGGCCGAAGCTTCCAACGAGTGGCGAACGCTCGTCCGGTGTCAGAAACCACTGGAAATGCACTTGCGGCGAAGGAAACGGGCTGAGCTCGAGGACTTCCGGTGCTCGTCCCAAGAAAACGCGAGCGGGAATGCCCCGGACTCAGTTTTCTCGTCCTGGGGTAAAAAGCGGTCCCCCGACGGTTTCTTCCCTTTGCTCCGTATTGGTCATAAGTCTTTCGATCTTCGGGTCTCGTGCTCCGAGGACTTCAACCCACACTCCTGGCATGCTCCCTGACACGTTTTCCGGAGGTATAGGTCGGGAAGCGAGCTCGTTGGAGGGAGAACTGTGGTGCGACCCAAAACGGTCCAAAAGATGGCCGAAGCTTCCAACGAGTGGCGAACGCTCGTCCGGTGTCAGAAACCACTGGAAATGCACTTGCAGCGAAGGAAACGGGCTGAGCTCGAGGACTTCCGGTGCTCGTCCCAAGAAAACGCGAGCGGGAATGGCCCGGACTCAGTTTTCTCGTCCTGGGGTAAAAAGCGGTCCCCCGACGGTTTCTTCCCTTTGCTCCGTATTGGTCATAAGTCTTTCGATCTTCGGGTCTCGTGCTCCGAGGACTTCAACCCACACTCCTGGCATGCTCCCTGACACGTTTTCCGGAGGTATAGGTCGGGAAGCGAGCTCGTTGGAGGGAGAACTGTGGTGCGACCCAAAACGGTCCAAAAGATGGCCGAAGCTTCCAACGAGTGGCGAACGCTCGTCCGGTGTCAGAAACCACTGGAAATGCACTTGCAGCGAAGGAAACGGGCTGAGCTCGAGGACTTCCGGTGCTCGTCCCAAGAAAACGCGAGCGGGAATGCCCCGGACTCAGTTTTCTCGTCCTGGGGTAAAAAGCGGTCCCCCGACGGTTTCTTCCCTTTGCTCCGTATTGGTCATAAGTCTTTCGATCTTCGGGTCTCGTGCTCCGAGGACTTCAACCCACACTCCTGGCATGCTCCCTGACACGTTTTCCGGAGGTATAGGTCGGGAAGCGAGCTCGTTGGAGGGAGAACTGTGGTGCGACCCAAAACGGTCCAAAAGATGGCCGAAGCTTCCAACGAGTGGCGAACGCTCGTCCGGTGTCAGAAACCACTGGAAATGCACTTGCAGCGAAGGAAACGGGCTGAGCTCGAGGACTTCCGGTGCTCGTCCCAAGAAAACGCGAGCGGGAATGCCCCGGACTCAGTTTTCTCGTCCTGGGGTAAAAAGCGGTCCCCCGACGGTTTCTTCCCTTTGCTCCGTATTGGTCATAAGTCTTTCGATCTTCGGGTCTCGTGCTCCGAGGACTTCAACCCACACTCCTGGCATGCTCCCTGACACATTTTCCGGAGGTATAGGTCGGGAAGCGAGCTCGTTGGAGGGAGAACTGTGGTGCGACCCAAAACGGTCCAAAAGATGGCCGAAGCTTCCAACGAGTGGCGAACGCTCGTCCGGTGTCAGAAACCACTGGAAATGCACTTGCAGCGAAGGAAACGGGCTGAGCTCGAGGACTTCCGGTGCTCGTCCCAAGAAAACGCGAGCGGGAATGGCCCGGACTCAGTTTTCTCGTCCTGGGGTAAAAAGCGGTCCCCCGACGGTTTCTTCCCTTTGCTCCGTATTGGTCATAAGTCTTTCGATCTTCGGGTCTCGTGCTCCGAGGACTTCAACCCACACTCCTGGCATGCTCCCTGACACGTTTTCCGGAGGTATAGGTCGGGAAGCGAGCTCGTTGGAGGGAGAACTGTGGTGCGACCCAAAACGGTCCAAAAGATGGCCGAAGCTTCGAACGAGTGGCGAACGCTCGTCCGGTGTCAGAAACCACTGGAAATGCACTTGCAGCGAAGGAAACGGGCTGAGCTCGAGGACTTCCGGTGCTCGTCCCAAGAAAACGCGAGCGGGAATGCCCCGGACTCAGTTTTCTCGTCCTGGGGTAAAAAGCGGTCCCCCGACGGTTTCTTCCCTTTGCTCCGTATTGGTCATAAGTCTTTCGATCTTCGGGTCTCGTGCTCCGAGGACTTCAACCCACACTCCTGGCATGCTCCCTGACACGTTTTCCGGAGGTATAGGTCGGGAAGCGAGCTCGTTGGAGGGAGAACTGTGGTGCGACCCAAAACGGTCCAAAAGATGGCCGAAGCTTCCAACGAGTGGCGAACGCTCGTCCGGTGTCAGAAACCACTGGAAATGCACTTGCAGCGAAGGAAACGGGCTGAGCTCGAGGACTTCCGGTGCTCGTCCCAAGAAAACGCGAGCGGGAATGCCCCGGACTCAGTTTTCTCGTCCTGGGGTAAAAAGCGGTCCCCCGACGGTTTCTTCCCTTTGCTCCGTATTGGTCATAAGTCTTTCGATCTTCGGGTCTCGTGCTCCGAGGACTTCAACCCACACTCCTGGCATGCTCCCTGACACGTTTTCCGGAGGTATAGGTCGGGAAGCGAGCTCGTTGGAGGGAGAACTGTGGTGCGACCCAAAACGGTCCAAAAGATGGCCGAAGCTTCCAACGAGTGGTGAACGCTCGTCCGGTGTCAGAAACCACTGGAAATGCACTTGCAGCGAAGGAAACGGGCTGAGCTCGAGGACTTCCGGTGCTCGTCCCAAGAAAACGCGAGCGGGAATGCCCCGGACTCAGTTTTCTCGTCCTGGGGTAAAAAGCGGTCCCCCGACGGTTTCTTCCCTTTGCTCCGTATTGGTCATAAGTCTTTCGATCTTCGGGTCTCGTGCTCCGAGGACTTCAACCCACACTCCTGGCATGCTCCCTGACACGTTTTCCGGAGGTATAGGTCGGGAAGCGAGCTCGTTGGAGGGAGAACTGTGGTGCGACCCAAAACGGTCCAAAAGATGGCCGAAGCTTCCAACGAGTGGCGAACGCTCGTCCGGTGTCAGAAACCACTGGAAATGCACTTGCAGCGAAGGAAACGGGCTGAGCTCGAGGACTTCCGGTGCTCGTCCCAAGAAAACGCGAGCGGGAATGCCCCGGACTCAGTTTTCTCGTCCTGGGGTAAAAAGCGGTCCCCCGACGGTTTCTTCCCTTTGTTCCGTATTGGTCATAAGTCTTTCGATCTTCGGGTCTCGTGCTCCGAGGACTTCAACCCACACTCCTGGCATGCTCCCTGACACGTTTTCCGGAGGTATAGGTCGGGAAGCGAGCTCGTTTTAGGGAGAACTGTGGTGCGACCCAAAACGGTCCAAAAGATGGCCGAAGCTTCCAACGAGTGGCGAACGCTCGTCCGGTGTCAGAAACCACTGGAAATGCACTTGCAGCGAAGGAAACGGGCTGAGCTCGAGGACTTCCGGTGCTCGTCCCAAGAAAACGCGAGCGGGAATGGCCCGGACTCAGTTTTCTCGTCCTGGGGTAAAAAGCGGTCCCCCGACGGTTTCTTCCCTTTGCTCCGTATTGGTCATAAGTCTTTCGATCTTCGGGTCTCGTGCTCCGAGGACTTCAACCCACACTCCTGGCATGCTCCCTGACACGTTTTCCGGAGGTATAGGTCGGGAAGCGAGCTCGTTGGAGGGAGAACTGTGGTGCGACCCAAAACGGTCCAAAAGATGGCCGAAGCTTCGAACGAGTGGCGAACGCTCGTCCGGTGTCAGAAACCACTGGAAATGCACTTGCAGCGAAGGAAACGGGCTGAGCTCGAGGACTTCCGGTGCTCGTCCCAAGAAAACGCGAGCGGGAATGCCCCGGACTCAGTTTTCTCGTCCTGGGGTAAAAAGCGGTCCCCCGACGGTTTCTTCCCTTTGCTCCGTATTGGTCATAAGTCTTTCGATCTTCGGGTCTCGTGCTCCGAGGACTTCAACCCACACTCCTGGCATGCTCCCTGACACGTTTTCCGGAGGTATAGGTCGGGAAGCGAGCTCGTTGGAGGGAGAACTGTGGTGCGACCCAAAACGGTCCAAAAGATGGCCGAAGCTTCCAACGAGTGGCGAACGCTCGTCCGGTGTCAGAAACCACTGGAAATGCACTTGCAGCGAAGGAAACGGGCTGAGCTCGAGGACTTCCGGTGCTCGTCCCAAGAAAACGCGAGCGGGAATGCCCCGGACTCAGTTTTCTCGTCCTGGGGTAAAAAGCGGTCCCCCGACGGTTTCTTCCCTTTGCTCCGTATTGGTCATAAGTCTTTCGATCTTCGGGTCTCGTGCTCCGAGGACTTCAACCCACACTCCTGGCATGCTCCCTGACACGTTTTCCGGAGGTATAGGTCGGGAAGCGAGCTCGTTGGAGGGAGAACTGTGGTGCGACCCAAAACGGTCCAAAAGATGGCCGAAGCTTCCAACGAGTGGCGAACGCTCGTCCGGTGTCAGAAACCACTGGAAATGCACTTGCAGCGAAGGAAACGGGCTGAGCTCGAGGACTTCCGGTGCTCGTCCCAAGAAAACGCGAGCGGGAATGCCCCAGACTCCGTTTTCTCGTCCTGGGGTAAAAAGCGGTCCCCCGACGGTGTCTTCCCTTTGCTCCGTATTGGTCATAAGTCTTTCGATCTTCGGGTCTCGTGCTCCGAGGACTTCAACCCACACTCCTGGCATGCTCCCTGACACGTTTTCCGGAGGTATAGGTCGGGAAGCGAGCTCGTTGGAGGGAGAACTGTGGTGCGACCCAAAACGGTCCAAAAGATGGCCGAAGCTTCCAACGAGTGGCGAACGCTCGTCCGGTGTCAGAAACCACTGGAAATGCACTTGCAGCGAAGGAAACGGGCTGAGCTCGAGGACTTCCGGTGCTCGTCCCAAGAAAACGCGAGCGGGAATGCCCCGGACTCAGTTTTCTCGTCCTGGGGTAAAAAGCGGTCCCCCGACGGTTTCTTCCCTTTGCTCCGTATTGGTCATAAGTCTTTCGATCTTCGGGTCTCGTGCTCCGAGGACTTCAACCCACACTCCTGGCATGCTCCCGGACACGTTTTCCGGAGGTATAGGTCGGGAAGCGAGCTCGTTGGAGGGAGAACTGTGGTGCGACCCAAAACGGTCCAAAAGATGGCCAAAGCTTCCAACGAGTGGCGAACGCTCGTCCGGTGTCAGAAACCACTGGAAATGCACTTGCAGCGAAGGAAACGGGCTGAGCTCGAGGACTTCCGGTGCTCGTCCCAAGAAAACGCGAGCGGGAATGCCCCGGACTCAGTTTTCTCGTCCTGGGGTAAAAAGCGGTCCCCCGACGGTTTCTTCCCTTTGCTCCGTATTGGTCATAAGTCTTTCGATCTTCGGGTCTCGTGCTCCGAGGACTTCAACCCACACTCCTGGCATGCTCCCTGACACATTTTCCGGAGGTATAGGTCGGGAAGCGAGCTCGTTGGAGGGAGAACTGTGGTGCGACCCAAAACGGTCCAAAAGATGGCCGAAGCTTCCAACGAGTGGCGAACGCTCGTCCGGTGTCAGAAACCACTGGAAATGCACTTGCAGCGAAGGAAACGGGCTGAGCTCGAGGACTTCCGGTGCTCGTCCCAAGAAAACGCGAGCGGGAATGCCCCGGACTCAGTTTTCTCGTCCTGGGGTAAAAAGCGGTCCCCCGACGGTTTCTTCCCTTTGCTCCGTATTGGTCATAAGTCTTTCGATCTTCGGGTCTCGTGCTCCGAGGACTTCAACCCACACTCCTGGCATGCTCCCTGACACGTTTTCCGGAGGTATAGGTCGGGAAGCGAGCTCGTTGGAGGGAGAACTGTGGTGCGACCCAAAACGGTCCAAAAGATGGCCGAAGCTTCCAACGAGTGGCGAACGCTCGTCCGGTGTCAGAAACCACTGGAAATGCACTTGCAGCGAAGGAAACGGGCTGAGCTCGAGGACTTCCGGTGCTCGTCCCAAGAAAACGCGAGCGGGAATGCCCCGGACTCAGTTTTCTCGTCCTGGGGTAAAAAGCGGTCCCCCGACGGTTTCTTCCCTTTGCTCCGTATTGGTCATAAGTCTTTCGATCTTCGGGTCTCGTGCTCCGAGGACTTCAACCCACACTCCTGGCATGCTCCCGGACACGTTTTCCGGAGGTATAGGTCGGGAAGCGAGCTCGTTGGAGGGAGAACTGTGGTGCGACCCAAAACGGTCCAAAAGATGGCCGAAGCTTCCAACGAGTGGCGAATGCTCGTCCGGTGTCAGAAACCACTGGAAATGCACTTGCAGCGAAGGAAACGGGCTGAGCTCGAGGACTTCCGGTGCTCGTCCCAAGAAAACGCGAGCGGGAATGCCCCGGACTCAGTTTTCTCGTCCTGGGGTAAAAAGCGGTCCCCCGACGGTTTCTTCCCTTTGCTCCGTATTGGTCATAAGTCTTTCGATCTTCGGGTCTCGTGCTCCGAGGACTTCAACCCACACTCCTGGCATGCTCCCGGACACGTTTTCCGGAGGTATAGGTCGGGAAGCGAGCTCGTTGGAGGGAGAACTGTGGTGCGACCCAAAACGGTCCAAAAGATGGCCGAAGCTTCCAACGAGTGGCGAACGCTCGTCCGGTGTCAGAAACCACTGGAAATGCACTTGCAGCGAAGGAAACGGGCTGAGCTCGAGGACTTCCGGTGCTCGTCCGAAGAAAACGCGAGCGGGAATGCCCCGGACTCAGTTTTCTCGTCCTGGGGTAAAAAGCGGTCCCCCGACGGTTTCTTCCCTTTGCTCCGTATTGGTCATAAGTCTTTCGATCTTCGGGTCTCGTGCTCCGAGGACTTCAACCCACACTCCTGGCATGCTCCCTGACACGTTTTCCGGAGGTATAGGTCGGGAAGCGAGCTCGTTGGAGGGAGAACTGTGGTGCGACCCAAAACGGTCCAAAAGATGGCCGAAGCTTCCAACGAGTGGCGAACGCTCGTCCGGTGTCAGAAACCACTGGAAATGCACTTGCAGCGAAGGAAACGGGCTGAGCTCGAGGACTTCCGGTGCTCGTCCCAAGAAAACGCGAGCGGGAATGCCCCGGACTCCGTTTTCTCGTCCTGGGGTAAAAAGCGGTCCCCCGACGGTGTCTTCCCTTTGCTCCGTATTGGTCATAAGTCTTTCGATCTTCGGGTCTCGTGCTCCGAGGACTTCAACCCACACTCCTGGCATGCTCCCTGACACGTTTTCCGGAGGTATAGGTCGGGAAGCGAGCTCGTTGGAGGGAGAACTGTGGTGCGACCCAAAACGGTCCAAAAGATGGCCGAAGCTTCCAACGAGTGGCGAACGCTCGTCCGGTGTCAGAAACCACTGGAAATGCACTTGCAGCGAAGGAAACGGGCTGAGCTCGAGGACTTCCGGTGCTCGTCCCAAGAAAACGCGAGCGGGAATGCCCCGGACTCAGTTTTCTCGTCCTAGGGCAAAAAGCGGTCCCCCGACGATTTCTTCCCTTTGCTCCGTATTGGTCATAAGTCTTTCGATCTTCGGGTCTCGTGCTCCGAGGACTTCAACCCACACTCCTGGCATGCTCCCTGACACGTTTTCCGGAGGTATAGGTCGGGAAGCGAGCTCGTTGGAGGGAGAACTGTGGTGCGACCCAAAACGGTCCAAAAGATGGCCGAAGCTTCCAACGAGTGGCGAACGCTCGTCCGGTGTCAGAAACCACTGGAAATGCACTTGCAGCGAAGGAAACGGGCTGAGCTCGAGGACTTCCGGTGCTCGTCCCAAGAAAACGCGAGCGGGAATGCCCCGGACTCAGTTTTCTCGTCCTGGGGTAAAAAGCGGTCCCCCGACGGTTTCTTCCCTTTGCTCCGTATTGGTCATAAGTCTTTCGATCTTCGGGTCTCGTGCTCCGAGGACTTCAACCCACACTCCTGGCATGCTCCCTGACACGTTTTCCGGAGGTATAGGTCGGGAAGCGAGCTCGTTGGAGGGAGAACTGCGGTGCGACCCAAAACGGTCCAAAAGATGGCCGAAGCTTCCAACGAGTGGCGAACGCTCGTCCGGTTTCAGAAACCACTGGAAATGCACTTGCAGCGAAGGAAACGGGCTGAGCTCGAGGACTTCCGGTGCTCGTCCCAAGAAAACGCGAGCGGGAATGCCCCGGACTCAGTTTTCTCGTCCTGGGGTAAAAAGCGGTCCCCCGACGGTTTCTTCCCTTTGCTCCGTATTGGTCATAAGTCTTTCGATCTTCGGGTCTCGTGCTCCGAGGACTTCAACCCACACTCCTGGCATGCTCCCTGACACGTTTTCCGGAGGTATAGGTCGGGAAGCGAGCTCGTTGGAGGGAGAACTGTGGTGCGACCCAAAACGGTCCAAAAGATGGCCGAAGCTTCCAACGAGTGGCGAACGCTCGTCCGGTGTCAGAAACCACTGGAAATGCACTTGCAGCGAAGGAAACGGGCGGAGCTCGAGGACTTCCGGTGCTCGTCCCAAGAAAACGCGAGCGGGAATGCCCCGGACTCAGTTTTCTCGTCCTGGGGTAAAAAGCGGTCCCCCGACGGTTTCTTCCCTTTGCTCCGTATTGGTCATAAGTCTTTCGATCTTCGGGTCTCGTGCTCCGAGGACTTCAACCCACACTCCTGGCATGCTCCCTGACACGTTTTCCGGAGGTATAGGTCGGGAAGCGAGCTCGTTGGAGGGAGAACTGTGGTGCGACCCAAAACGGTCCAAAAGATGGCCGAAGCTTCCAACGAGTGGCGAACGCTCGTCCGATGTCAGAAACCACTGGAAATGCACTTGCAGCGAAGGAAACGGGCTGAGCTCGAGGACTTCCGGTGCTCGTCCCAAGAAAACGCGAGCGGGAATGCCCCGGACTCAGTTTTCTCGTCCTGGGGTAAAAAGCGGTCCCCCGACGGTTTCTTCCCTTTGCTCCGTATTGGTCATAAGTCTTTCGATCTTCGGGTCTCGTGCTCCGAGGACTTCAACCCACACTCCTGGCATGCTCCCGGACACGTTTTCCAGAGGTATAGGTCGGGAAGCGAGCTCGTTGGAGGGAGAACTGTGGTGCGACCCAAAACGGTCCAAAAGATGGCCAAAGCTTCCAACGAGTGGCGAACGCTCGTCCGGTGTCAGAAACCACTGGAAATGCACTTGCAGCGAAGGAAACGGGCTGAGCTCGAGGACTTCCGGTGCTCGTCCCAAGAAAACGCGAGCGGGAATGCCCCGGACTCAGTTTTCTCGTCCTGGGGTAAAAAGCGGTCCCCCGACGGTTTCTTCCCTTTGCTCCGTATTGGTCATAAGTCTTTCGATCTTCGGGTCTCGTGCTCCGAGGACTTCAACCCACACTCCTGGCATGCTCCCTGACACGTTTTCCGGAGGTATAGGTCGGGAAGCGAGCTCGTTGGAGGGAGAACTGTGGTGCGACCCAAAACGGTCCAAAAGATGGCCGAAGCTTCCAACGAGTGGCGAACGCTCGTCCGGTGTCAGAAACCACTGGAAATGCACTTGCAGCGAAGGAAACGGGCTGAGCTCGAGGACTTCCGGTGCTCGTCCCAAGAAAACGCGAGCGGGAATGCCCCGGACTCAGTTTTCTCGTCCTGGGGTAAAAAGCGGTCCCCCGACGGTTTCTTCCCTTTGCTCCGTATTGGTCATAAGTCTTTCGATCTTCGGGTCTCGTGCTCCGAGGACTTCAACCCACACTCCTGGCATGCTCCCTGACACGTTTTCCGGAGGTATAGGTCGGGAAGCGAGCTCGTTGGAGGGAGAACTGTGGTGCGACCCAAAACGGTCCAAAAGATGGCCGAAGCTTCCAACGAGTGGCGAACGCTCGTCCGATGTCAGAAACCACTGGAAATGCACTTGCAGCGAAGGAAACGGGCTGAGCTCGAGGACTTCCGGTGCTCGTCCCAAGAAAACGCGAGCGGGAATGCCCCGGACTCAGTTTTCTCGTCCTGGGGTAAAAAGCGGTCCCCCGACGGTTTCTTCCCTTTGCTCCGTATTGGTCATAAGTCTTTCGATCTTCGGGTCTCGTGCTCCGAGGACTTCAACCCACACTCCTGGCATGCTCCCGGACACGTTTTCCAGAGGTATAGGTCGGGAAGCGAGCTCGTTGGAGGGAGAACTGTGGTGCGAGCCAAAACGGTCCAAAAGATGGCCAAAGCTTCCAACGAGTGGCGAACGCTCGTCCGGTGTCAGAAACCACTGGAAATGCACTTGCAGCGAAGGAAACGGGCTGAGCTCGAGGACTTCCGGTGCTCGTCCCAAGAAAACGCGAGCGGGAATGCCCCGGACTCAGTTTTCTCGTCCTGGGGTAAAAAGCGGTCCCCCGACGGTTTCTTCCCTTTGCTCCGTATTGGTCATAAGTCTTTCGATCTTCGGGTCTCGTGCTCCGAGGACTTCAACCCACACTCCTGGCATGCTCCCTGACACGTTTTCCGGAGGTATAGGTCGGGAAGCGAGCTCGTTGGAGGGAGAACTGTGGTGCGACCCAAAACGGTCCAAAAGATGGCCGAAGCTTCCAACGAGTGGCGAACGCTCGTCCGGTGTCAGAAACCACTGGAAATGCACTTGCAGCGAAGGAAACGGGCTGAGCTCGAGGACTTCCGGTGCTCGTCCCAAGAAAACGCGAGCGGGAATGCCCCGGACTCAGTTTTCTCGTCCTGGGGTAAAAAGCGGTCCCCCGACGGTTTCTTCCCTTTGCTCCGTATTGGTCATAAGTCTTTCGATCTTCGGGTCTCGTGCTCCGAGGACTTCAACCCACACTCCTGGCATGCTCCCTGACACGTTTTCCGGAGGTATAGGTCGGGAAGCGAGCTCGTTGGAGGGAGAACTGTGGTGCGACCCAAAACGGTCCAAAAGATGGCCGAAGCTTCCAACGAGTGGCGAACGCTCGTCCGGTGTCAGAAACCACTGGAAATGCACTTGCAGCGAAGGAAACGGGCTGAGCTCGAGGACTTCCGGTGCTCGTCCCAAGAAAACGCGAGCGGGAATGCCCCGGACTCAGTTTTCTCGTCCTGGGGTAAAAAGCGGTCCCCCGACGGTTTCTTCCCTTTGCTCCGTATTGGTCATAAGTCTTTCAATCTTCGGGTCTCGTGCTCCGAGGACTTCAACCCACACTCCTGGCATGCTCCCTGACACGTTTTCCGGAGGTATAGGTCGGGAAGCGAGCTCGTTGGAGGGAGAACTGTGGTGCGACCCAAAACGGTCCAAAAGATGGCCGAAGCTTCCAACGAGTGGTGAACGCTCGTCCGGTGTCAGAAACCACTGGAAATGCACTTGCAGCGAAGGAAACGGGCTGAGCTCGAGGACTTCCGGTGCTCGTCCCAAGAAAACGCGAGCGGGAATGCCCCGGACTCAGTTTTCTCGTCCTGGGGTAAAAAGCGGTCCCCCGACGGTTTCTTCCCCTTGCTCCGTATTGGTCATAAGTCTTTCGATCTTCGGGTCTCGTGCTCCGAGGACTTCAACCCACACTCCTGGCATGCTCCCTGACACGTTTTCCGGAGGTATAGGTCGGGAAGCGAGCTCGTTGGAGGGAGAACTGTGGTGCGACCCAAAACGGTCCAAAAGATGGCCGAAGCTTCCAACGAGTGGCGAACGCTCGTCCGGTGTCAGAAACCACTGGAAATGCACTTGCAGCGAAGGAAACGGGCTGAGCTCGAGGACTTCCGGTGCTCGTCCCAAGAAAACGCGAGCGGGAATGCCCCGGACTCAGTTTTCTCGTCCTGGGGTAAAAAGCGGTCCCCCGACGGTTTCTTCCCTTTGCTCCGTATTGGTCATAAGTCTTTCGATCTTCGGGTCTCGGGCTCCGAGGACTTCAACCCACACTCCTGGCATGCTCCCTGACACGTTTTCCGGAGGTATAGGTCGGGAAGCGAGCTCGTTGGAGGGAGAACTGTGGTGCGACCCAAAACGGTCCAAAAGATGGCCGAAGCTTCCAACGAGTGGCGAACGCTCGTCCGGTGTCAGAAACCACTGGAAATGCACTTGCAGTTCAGGAAACGGGCCGAGCTCGAGGACTTCCGGTGCTCGTCCCAAGAAAACGCGAGCGGGAATGCCCCGGACTCAGTTTTCTCGTCCTGGGGTAAAAAGCGGTCCCCCGACGGTTTCTTCCCTTTGCTCCGTATTGGTCATAAGTCTTTCGATCTTCGGGTCTCGTGCTCCGAGGACTTCAACCCACACTCCTGGCATGCTCCCTGACACGTTTTCCGGAGGTATAGGTCGGGAAGCGAGCTCGTTGGAGGGAGAACTGTGGTGCGACCCAAAACGGTCCAAAAGATGGCCGAAGCTTCCAACGAGTGGCGAACGCTCGTCCGGTGTCAGAAACCACTGGAAATGCACTTGCAGCGAAGGAAACGGGCTGAGCTCGAGGACTTCCGGTGCTCGTCCCAAGAAAACGCGAGCGGGAATGCCCCGGACTCAGTTTTCTCGTCCTGGGGTAAAAAGCGGTCCCCCGACGGTTTCTTCCCTTTGCTCCGTATTGGTCATAAGTCTTTCGATCTTCGGGTCTCGTGCTCCGAGGACTTCAACCCACACTCCTGGCATGCTCCCTGACACGTTTTCCGGAGGTATAGGTCGGGAAGCGAGCTCGTTGGAGGGAGAACTGTGGTGCGACCCAAAACGGTCCAAAAGATGGCCGAAGCTTCCAACGAGTGGCGAACGCTCGTCCGGTGTCAGAAACCACTGGAAATGCACTTGCAGCGAAGGAAACGGGCTGAGCTCGAGGACTTCCGGTGCTCGTCCCAAGAAAACGCGAGCGGGAATGCCCCGGACTCAGTTTTCTCGTCCTGGGGTAAAAAGCGGTCCCCCGACGGTTTCTTCCCTTTGCTCCGTATTGGTCATAAGTCTTTCGATCTTCGGGTCTCGGGCTCCGAGGACTTCAACCCACACTCCTGGCATGCTCCCTGACACGTTTTCCGGAGGTATAGGTCGGGAAGCGAGCTCGTTGGAGGGAGAACTGTGGTGCGACCCAAAACGGTCCAAAAGATGGCCGAAGCTTCCAACGAGTGGCGAACGCTCGTCCGGTGTCAGAAACCACTGGAAATGCACTTGCAGCGAAGGAAACGGGCTGAGCTCGAGGACTTCCGGTGCTCGTCCCAAGAAAACGCGAGCGGGGAATGCCCCGGACTCAGTTTTCTCGTCCTGGGGTAAAAAGCGGTCCCCCGACGGTTTCTTCCCTTTGCTCCGTATTGGTCATAAGTCTTTCGATCTTCGGGTCTCGTGCTCCGAGGACTTCAACCCACACTCCTGGCATGCTCCCTGACACGTTTTCCGGAGGTATAGGTCGGGAAGCGAGCTCGTTGGAGGGAGAACTGTGGTGCGACCCAAAACGGTCCAAAAGATGGCCGAAGCTTCCAACGAGTGGCGAACGCTCGTCCGGTGTCAGAAACCACTGGAAATGCACTTGCAGCGAAGGAAACGGGCCGAGCTCGAGGACTTCCGGTGCTCGTCCCAAGAAAACGCGAGCGGGAATGCCCCGGACTCAGTTTTCTCGTCCTGGGGTAAAAAGCGGTCCCCCGACGGTTTCTTCCCTTTGCTCCGTATTGGTCATAAGTCTTTCGATCTTCGGGTCTCGTGCTCCGAGGACTTCAACCCACACTCCTGGCATGCTCCCTGACACGTTTTCCGGAGGTATAGGTCGGGAAGCGAGCTCGTTGGAGGGAGAACTGTGGTGCGACCCAAAACGGTCCAAAAGATGGCCGAAGCTTCCAACGAGTGGCGAACGCTCGTCCGGTGTAAGAAACCACTGGAAATGCACTTGCAGCGAAGGAAACGGGCTGAGCTCGAGGACTTCCGGTGCTCGTCCCAAGAAAACGCGAGCGGGAATGCCCCGGACTCAGTTTTCTCGTCCTGGGGTAAAAAGCGGTCCCCCGACGGTTTCTTCCCTTTGCTCCGTATTGGTCATAAGTCTTTCGATCTTCGGGTCTCGTGCTCCGAGGACTTCAACCCACACTCCTGGCATGCTCCCTGACACGTTTTCCGGAGGTATAGGTCGGGAAGCGAGCTCGTTGGAGGGAGAACTGTGGTGCGACCCAAAACGGTCCAAAAGATGGCCGAAGCTTCCAACGAGTGGCGAACGCTCGTCCGGTGTCAGAAACCACTGGAAATGCACTTGCAGCGAAGGAAACGGGCCGAGCTCGAGGACTTCCGGTGCTCGTCCCAAGAAAACGCGAGCGGGAATGCCCCGGACTCAGTTTTCTCGTCCTGGGGTAAAAAGCGGTCCCCCGACGGTTTCTTCCCTTTGCTCCGTATTGGTCATAAGTCTTTCGATCTTCGGGTCTCGTGCTCCGAGGACTTCAACCCACACTCCTGGCATGCTCCCTGACACGTTTTCCGGAGGTATAGGTCGGGAAGCGAGCTCGTTGGAGGGAGAACTGTGGTGCGACCCAAAACGGTCCAAAAGATGGCCGAAGCTTCCAACGAGTGGCGAACGCTCGTCCGGTGTCAGAAACCACTGGAAATGCAATTGCAGCGAAGGAAACGGGCTGAGCTCGAGGACTTCTGGTGCTCGTCCCAAGAAAACGCGAGCGGGAATGCCCCGGACTCAGTTTTCTCGTCCTGGGGTAAAAAGCGGTCCCCCGACGGTTTCTTCCCTTTGTTCCGTATTGGTCATAAGTCTTTCGATCTTCGGGTCTCGTGCTCCGAGGACTTCAACCCACACTCCTGGCATGCTCCCTGACACGTTTTCCGGAGGTATAGGTCGAGAAGCGAGCTCGTTGGAGGGAGAACTGTGGTGCGACCCAAAACGGTCCAAAAGATGGCCGAAGCTTCCAACGAGTGGCGAACGCTCGTCCGGTGTCAGAAACCACTGGAAATGCACTTGCAGCGAAGGAAACGGGCGGAGCTCGAGGACTTTCGGTGCTCGTCCCAAGAAAACGCGAGCGGGAATGCCCCGGACTCAGTTTTCTCGTCCTAGGGTAAAAAGCGGTCCCCGACGGTTTCTTCCCTTTGCTCCGTATTGGTCATAAGTCTTTCGATCTTCGGGTCTCGTGCTCCAAGGACTTCAACCCACACTCCTGGCATGCTCCCTGACACGTTTTCCGGAGGTATAGGTCGGGAAGCGAGCTCGTTGGAGGGAGAACTGTGGTGCGACCCAAAACGGTCCAAAAGATGGCCGAAGCTTCCAACGAGTGGCGAACGCTCGTCCGGTGTCAGAAACCACTGGAAATGCACTTGCAGCGAAGGAAACGGGCTGAGCTCGAGGACTTCCGGTGCTCGTCCCAAGAAAACGCGAGCGGGAATGCCCCGGACTCAGTTTTCTCGTCCTGGGGTAAAAAGCGGTCCCCCGACGGTTTCTTCCCTTTGCTCCGTATTGGTCATAAGTCTTTCGATCTTCGGGTCTCGTGCTCCGAGGACCTCAACCCACACTCCTGTCATGCTCCCTGACACGTTTTTCGGAGGTATAGGTCGGGAAGCGAGCTCGTTGGAGGGAGAACTGTGGTGCGACCCAAAACGGTCCAAAAGATGGCCGAAGCTTCCAACGAGTGGCGAACGCTCGTCCGGTGTCAGAAACCACTGGAAATGCACTTGCAGCGAAGGAAACGGGCTGAGCTCGAGGACTTCCGGTGCTCGTCCCAAGAAAACGCGAGCGGGAATGCCCCGGACTCAGTTTTCTCGTCCTGGGGTAAAAAGCGGTCCCCCGACGGTTTCTTCCCTTTGCTCCGTATTGGTCATAAGTCTTTCGATCTTCGGGTCTCGTGCTCCGAGGACTTCAACCCACACTCCTGGCATGCTCCCTGACACGTTTTCCGGAGGTATAGGTCGGGAAGCGAGCTCGTTGGAGGGAGAACTGTGGTGCGACCCAAAACGGTCCAAAAGATGGCAAAAGCTTCCAACGAGTGGCGAACGCTCGTCCGGTGTCAGAAACCACTGGAAATGCACTTGCAGCGAAGGAAACGGGCTGAGCTCGAGGACTTCCGGTGCTCGTCCCAAGAAAACGCGAGCGGGAATGCCCCGGACTCAGTTTTCTCGTCCTGGGGTAAAAAGCGGTCCCCCGACGGTTTCTTCCCTTTGCTCCGTATTGGTCATAAGTCTTTCGATCTTCGGGTCTCGGGCTCCGAGGACTTCAACCCACACTCCTGGCATGCTCCCGGACACGTTTTCCAGAGGTATAGGTCGGGAAGCGAGCTCGTTGGAGGGAGAACTGTGGTGCGACCCAAAACGGTCCAAAAGATGGCCAAAGCTTCCAACGAGTGGCGAACGCTCGTCCGGTGTCAGAAACCACTGGAAATGCACTTGCAGCGAAGGAAACGGGCTGAGCTCGAGGACTTCCGGTGCTCGTCCCAAGAAAACGCGAGCGGGAATGCCCCGGACTCAGTTTTCTCGTCCTGGGGTAAAAAGCGGTCCCCCGACGGTTTCTTCCCTTTGCTCCGTATTGGTCATAAGTCTTTCGATCTTCGGGTCTCGTGCTCCGAGGACTTCAACCCACACTCCTGGCATGCTCCCGGACACGTTTTCCAGAGGTATAGGTCGGGAAGCGAGCTCGTTGGAGGGAGAACTGTGGTGCGACCCAAAACGGTCCAAAAGATGGCCAAAGCTTCCAACGAGTGGCGAACGCTCGTCCGGTGTCAGAAACCACTGGAAATGCACTTGCAGCGAAGGAAACGGGCTGAGCTCGAGGACTTCCGGTGCTCGTCCCAAGAAAACGCGAGCGGGAATGCCCCGGACTCAGTTTTCTCGTCCTGGGGTAAAAAGCGGTCCCCCGACGGTTTCTTCCCTTTGCTCCGTATTGGTCATAAGTCTTTCGATCTTCGGGTCTCGTGCTCCGAGGACTTCAACCCACACTCCTGGCATGCTCCCTGACACGTTTTCCGGAGGTATAGGTCGGGAAGCGAGCTCGTTGGAGGGAGAACTGTGGTGCGACCCAAAACGGTCCAAAAGATGGCCGAAGCTTCCAACGAGTGGCGAACGCTCGTCCGGTGTCAGAAACCACTGGAAATGCACTTGCAGCGAAGGAAACGGGCCGAGCTCGAGGACTTCCGGTGCTCGTCCCAAGAAAACGCGAGCGGGAATGCCCCGGACTCAGTTTTCTCGTCCTGGGGTAAAAAGCGGTCCCCCGACGGTTTCTTCCCTTTGCTCCGTATTGGTCATAAGTCTTTCGATCTTCGGGTCTCGTGCTCCGAGGACTTCAACCCACACTCCTGGCATGCTCCCTGACACGTTTTCCGGAGGTATAGGTCGGGAAGCGAGCTCGTTGGAGGGAGAACTGTGGTGCGACCCAAAACGGTCCAAAAGATGGCCGAAGCTTCCAACGAGTGGCGAACGCTCGTCCGGTGTAAGAAACCACTGGAAATGCACTTGCAGCGAAGGAAACGGGCTGAGCTCGAGGACTTCCGGTGCTCGTCCCAAGAAAACGCGAGCGGGAATGCCCCGGACTCAGTTTTCTCGTCCTGGGGTAAAAAGCGGTCCCCCGACGGTTTCTTCCCTTTGCTCCGTATTGGTCATAAGTCTTTCGATCTTCGGGTCTCGTGCTCCGAGGACTTCAACCCACACTCCTGGCATGCTCCCTGACACGTTTTCCGGAGGTATAGGTCGGGAAGCGAGCTCGTTGGAGGGAGAACTGTGGTGCGACCCAAAACGGTCCAAAAGATGGCCGAAGCTTCCAACGAGTGGCGAACGCTCGTCCGGTGTCAGAAACCACTGGAAATGCACTTGCAGCGAAGGAAACGGGCCGAGCTCGAGGACTTCCGGTGCTCGTCCCAAGAAAACGCGAGCGGGAATGCCCCGGACTCAGTTTTCTCGTCCTGGGGTAAAAAGCGGTCCCCCGACGGTTTCTTCCCTTTGCTCCGTATTGGTCATAAGACTTTCGATCTTCGGGTCTCGTGCTCCGAGGACTTCAACCCACACTCCTGGCATGCTCCCTGACACGTTTTCCGGAGGTATAGGTCGGGAAGCGAGCTCGTTGGAGGGAGAACTGTGGTGCGACCCAAAACGGTCCAAAAGATGGCCGAAGCTTCCAACGAGTGGCGAACGCTCGTCCGGTGTCAGAAACCACTGGAAATGCAATTGCAGCGAAGGAAACGGGCTGAGCTCGAGGACTTCTGGTGCTCGTCCCAAGAAAACGCGAGCGGGAATGCCCCGGACTCAGTTTTCTCGTCCTGGGGTAAAAAGCGGTCCCCCGACGGTTTCTTCCCTTTGTTCCGTATTGGTCATAAGTCTTTCGATCTTCGGGTCTCGTGCTCCGAGGACTTCAACCCACACTCCTGGCATGCTCCCTGACACATTTTCCGGAGGTATAGGTCGAGAAGCGAGCTCGTTGGAGGGAGAACTGTGGTGCGACCCAAAACGGTCCAAAAGATGGCCGAAGCTTCCAACGAGTGGCGAACGCTCGTCCGGTGTCAGAAACCACTGGAAATGCACTTGCAGCGAAGGAAACGGGCGGAGCTCGAGGACTTTCGGTGCTCGTCCCAAGAAAACGCGAGCGGGAATGCCCCGGACTCAGTTTTCTCGTCCTAGGGTAAAAAGCGGTCCCCGACGGTTTCTTCCCTTTGCTCCGTATTGGTCATAAGTCTTTCGATCTTCGGGTCTCGTGCTCCAAGGACTTCAACCCACACTCCTGGCATGCTCCCTGACACGTTTTCCGGAGGTATAGGTCGGGAAGCGAGCTCGTTGGAGGGAGAACTGTGGTGCGACCCAAAACGGTCCAAAAGATGGCCGAAGCTTCCAACGAGTGGCGAACGCTCGTCCGGTGTCAGAAACCACTGGAAATGCACTTGCAGCGAAGGAAACGGGCTGAGCTCGAGGACTTCCGGTGCTCGTCCCAAGAAAACGCGAGCGGGAATGCCCCGGACTCAGTTTTCTCGTCCTGGGGTAAAAAGCGGTCCCCCGACGGTTTCTTCCCTTTGCTCCGTATTGGTCATAAGTCTTTCGATCTTCGGGTCTCGTGCTCCGAGGACCTCAACCCACACTCCTGTCATGCTCCCTGACACGTTTTTCGGAGGTATAGGTCGGGAAGCGAGCTCGTTGGAGGGAGAACTGTGGTGCGACCCAAAACGGTCCAAAAGATGGCCGAAGCTTCCAACGAGTGGCGAACGCTCGTCCGGTGTCAGAAACCACTGGAAATGCACTTGCAGCGAAGGAAACGGGCTGAGCTCGAGGACTTCCGGTGCTCGTCCCAAGAAAACGCGAGCGGGAATGCCCCGGACTCAGTTTTCTCGTCCTGGGGTAAAAAGCGGTCCCCCGACGGTTTCTTCCCTTTGCTCCGTATTGGTCATAAGTCTTTCGATCTTCGGGTCTCGTGCTCCGAGGACTTCAACCCACACTCCTGGCATGCTCCCTGACACGTTTTCCGGAGGTATAGGTCGGGAAGCGAGCTCGTTGGAGGGAGAACTGTGGTGCGACCCAAAACGGTCCAAAAGATGGCAAAAGCTTCCAACGAGTGGCGAACGCTCGTCCGGTGTCAGAAACCACTGGAAATGCACTTGCAGCGAAGGAAACGGGCTGAGCTCGAGGACTTCCGGTGCTCGTCCCAAGAAAACGCGAGCGGGAATGCCCCGGACTCAGTTTTCTCGTCCTGGGGTAAAAAGCGGTCCCCCGACGGTTTCTTCCCTTTGCTCCGTATTGGTCATAAGTCTTTCGATCTTCGGGTCTCGTGCTCCGAGGACTTCAACCCACACTCCTGGCATGCTCCCTGACACGTTTTCCGGAGGTATAGGTCGGGAAGCGAGCTCGTTGGAGGGAGAACTGTGGTGCGACCCAAAACGGTCCAAAAGATGGCCGAAGCTTCCAACGAGTGGCGAACGCTCGTCCGGTGTCAGAAACCACTGGAAATGCACTTGCAGCGAAGGAAACGGGCTGAGCTCGAGGACTTCCGGTGCTCGTCCCAAGAAAACGCGAGCGGGAATGCCCCGGACTCAGTTTTCTCGTCCTGGGGTAAAAAGCGGTCCCCCGACGGTTTCTTCCCTTTGCTCCGTATTGGTCATAAGTCTTTCGATCTTCGGGTCTCGGGCTCCGAGGACTTCAACCCACACTCCTGGCATGCTCCCTGACACGTTTTCCGGAGGTATAGGTCGGGAAGCGAGCTCGTTGGAGGGAGAACTGTGGTGCGACCCAAAACGGTCCAAAAGATGGCCGAAGCTTCCAACGAGTGGCGAACGCTCGTCCGGTGTCAGAAACCACTGGAAATGCACTTGCAGTTCAGGAAACGGGCCGAGCTCGAGGACTTCCGGTGCTCGTCCCAAGAAAACGCGAGCGGGAATGCCCCGGACTCAGTTTTCTCGTCCTGGGGTAAAAAGCGGTCCCCCGACGGTTTCTTCCCTTTGCTCCGTATTGGTCATAAGTCTTTCGATCTTCGGGTCTCGTGCTCCGAGGACTTCAACCCACACTCCTGGCATGCTCCCTGACACGTTTTCCGGAGGTATAGGTCGGGAAGCGAGCTCGTTGGAGGGAGAACTGTGGTGCGACCCAAAACGGTCCAAAAGATGGCAAAAGCTTCCAACGAGTGGCGAACGCTCGTCCGGTGTCAGAAACCACTGGAAATGCACTTGCAGCGAAGGAAACGGGCTGAGCTCGAGGACTTCCGGTGCTCGTCCCAAGAAAACGCGAGCGGGAATGCCCCGGACTCAGTTTTCTCGTCCTGGGGTAAAAAGCGGTCCCCCGACGGTTTCTTCCCTTTGCTCCGTATTGGTCATAAGTCTTTCGATCTTCGGGTCTCGTGCTCCGAGGACTTCAACCCACACTCCTGGCATGCTCCCTGACACGTTTTCCGGAGGTATAGGTCGGGAAGCGAGCTCGTTGGAGGGAGAACTGTGGTGCGACCCAAAACGGTCCAAAAGATGGCCGAAGCTTCCAACGAGTGGCGAACGCTCGTCCGGTGTCAGAAACCACTGGAAATGCACTTGCAGCGAAGGAACCGGGCCGAGCTCGAGGACTTCCGGTGCTCGTCCCAAGAAAACGCGAGCGGGAATGCCCCGGACTCAGTTTTCTCGTCCTGGGGTAAAAAGCGGTCCCCCGACGGTTTCTTTTCTTTGCTCCGTATTGGTCATAAGTCTTTCGATCTTCGGGTCTCGTGCTCCGAGGACTTCAACCCACACTCCTGGCATGCTCCCTGACACGTTTTCCGGAGGTATAGGTCGGGAAGCGAGCTCGTTGGAGGGAGAACTGTGGTGCGACCCAAAACGGTCCAAAAGATGGCCGAAGCTTCCAACGAGTGGCGAACGCTCGTCCGGTGTAAGAAACCACTGGAAATGCACTTGCAGCGAAGGAAACGGGCTGAGCTCGAGGACTTCCGGTGCTCGTCCCAAGAAAACGCGAGCGGGAATGCCCCGGACTCAGTTTTCTCGTCCTGGGGTAAAAAGCGGTCCCCCGACGGTTTCTTCCCTTTGCTCCGTATTGGTCATAAGTCTTTCGATCTTCGGGTCTCGTGCTCCGAGGACTTCAACCCACACTCCTGGCATGCTCCCTGACACGTTTTCCGGAGGTATAGGTCGGGAAGCGAGCTCGTTGGAGGGAGAACTGTGGTGCGACCCAAAACGGTCCAAAAGATGGCCGAAGCTTCCAACGAGTGGCGAACGCTCGTCCGGTGTCAGAAACCACTGGAAATGCACTTGCAGCGAAGGAAACGGGCCGAGCTCGAGGACTTCCGGTGCTCGTCCCAAGAAAACGCGAGCGGGAATGCCCCGGACTCAGTTTTCTCGTCCTGGGGTAAAAAGCGGTCCCCCGACGGTTTCTTCCCTTTGCTCCGTATTGGTCATAAGTCTTTCGATCTTCGGGTCTCGTGCTCCGAGGACTTCAACCCACACTCCTGGCATGCTCCCTGACACGTTTTCCGGAGGTATAGGTCGGGAAGCGAGCTCGTTGGAGGGAGAACTGTGGTGCGACCCAAAACGGTCCAAAAGATGGCCGAAGCTTCCAACGAGTGGCGAACGCTCGTCCGGTGTCAGAATCCACTCGAAATGCACTTGCAGCGAAGGAAACGGGCCGAGCTCGAGGACTTCCGGTGCTCGTCCCAAGAAAACGCGAGCGGGAATGCCCCGGACTCAGTTTTCTCGTCCTGGGGTAAAAAGCGGTCCAACCCGACGGTTTCTTCTCTTTGCTCCGTATTGGTCATAAGTCTTTCGATCTTCGGGTCTCGTGCTCCGAGGACTTCAACCCACACTCCTGGCATGCTCCCTGACACGTTTTCCGGAGGTATAGGTCGGGAAGCGAGCTCGTTGGAGGGAGAACTGTGGTGCGACCCAAAACGGTCCAAAAGATGGCCGAAGCTTCCAACGAGTGGCGAACGCTCGTCCGGTGTCAGAAACCACTGGAAATGCACTTGCAGCGAAGGAAACGGGCCGAGCTCGAGGACTTCCGGTGCTCGTCCCAAGAAAACGCGAGCGGGAATGCCCCGTACTCAGTTTTCTCGTCCTGGGGTAAAAAGCGGTCCCCCGACGGTTTCTTCCCTTTGCTCCGTATTGGTCATAAGTCTTTCGATCTTCGGGTCTCGTGCTCCGAGGACTTCAACCCACACTCCTGGCATGCTCCCTGACACGTTTTCCGGAGGTATAGGTCGGGAAGCGAGCTCGTTGGAGGGAGAACCGTGGTGCGACCCAAAACGGTCCAAAAGATGGCCGAAGCTTCCAACGAGTGGCGAACGCTCGTCCGGTGTCAGAAACCACTGGAAATGCACTTGCAGCGAAGGAAACGGGCCGAGCTCGAGGACTTCCGGTGCTCGTCCCAAGAAAACGCGAGCGGGAATGCCCCGGACTCAGTTTTCTCGTCCTGGGGTAAAAAGCGGTCCCCCGACGGTTTCTTCCCTTTGCTCCGTATTGGTCATAAGTCTTTCGATCTTCGGGTCTCGTGCTCCGAGGACTTCAACCCACACTCCTGGCATGCTCCCTGACACGTTTTCCGGAGGTATAGGTCGGGAAGCGAGCTCGTTGGAGGGAGAACTGTGGTGCGACCCAAAACGGTCCAAAAGATGGCCGAAGCTTCCAACGAGTGGCGAACGCTCGTCCGGTGTCAGAAACCACTGGAAATGCACTTGCAGCGAAGGAAACGGGCCGAGCTCGAGGACTTCCGGTGCTCGTCCCAAGAAAACGCGAGCGGGAATGCCCCGGACTCAGTTTTCTCGTCCTGGGGTAAAAAGCGGTCCCCCGACGGTTTCTTCCCTTTGCTCCGTATTGGTCATAAGTCTTTCGATCTTCGGGTCTCGTGCTCCGAGGACTTCAACCCACACTCCTGGCATGCTCCCTGACACGTTTTCCGGAGGTATAGGTCGGGAAGCGAGCTCGTTGGAGGGAGAACTGTGGTGCGACCCAAAACGGTCCAAAAGATGGCCGAAGCTTCCAACGAGTGGCGAACGCTCGTCCGGTGTCAGAAACCACTGGAAATGCACTTGCAGCGAAGGAAACGGGCCGAGTTCGAGGACTTCCGGTGCTCGTCCCAAGAAAACGCGAGCGGGAATGCCCCGGACTCAGTTTTCTCGTCCTGGGGTAAAAAGCGGTCCCCCGACGGTTTCTTCCCTTTGCTCCGTATTGGTCATAAGTCTTTCGATCTTCGGGTCTCGTGCTCCGAGGACTTCAACCCACACTCCTGGCATGCTCCCTGACACGTTTTCCGGAGGTATAGGTCGGGAAGCGAGCTCGTTGGAGGGAGAACTGTGGTGCGACCCAAAACGGTCCAAAAGATGGTCGAAGCTTCCAACGAGTGGCGAACGCTCGTCCGGTGTCAGAAACCACTGGAAATGCACTTGCAGCGAAGGAAACGGGCCGAGCTCGAGGACTTCCGGTGCTCGTCCCAAGAAAACGCGAGCGGGAATTCCCCGGACTCAGTTTTCTCGTCCTGGGGTAAAAAGCGGTCCCCCGACGGTTTCTTCCCTTTGCTCCGTATTGGTCATAAGTCTTTCGATCTTCGGGTCTCGTGCTCCGAGGACTTCAACCCACACTCCTGGCATGCTCCCTGACACGTTTTCCGGAGGTATAGGTCGGGAAGCGAGCTCGTTGGAGGGAGAACTGTGGTGCGACCCAAAACGGTCCAAAAGATGGCCGAAGCTTCCAACGAGTGGCGAACGCTCGTCCGGTGTCAGAAACCAATGGAAATGCACTTGCAGCGAAGGAAACGGGCCGAGCTCGAGGACTTCCGGTGCTCGTCCCAAGAAAACGCGAGCGGGAATGCCCCGGACTCAGTTTTCTCGTCCTGGGGTAAAAAGCGGTCCCCCGACGGTTTCTTCCCTTTGCTCCGTATTGGTCATAAGTCTTTCGATCTTCGGGTCTCGTGCTCCGAGGACTTCAACCCACACTCCTGGCATGCTCCCTGACACGTTTTCCGGAGGTATAGGTCGGGAAGTGAGCTCGTTGGAGGGAGAACTGTGGTGCGACCCAAAACGGTCCAAAAGATGGCCGAAGCTTCCAACGAGTGGCGAACGCTCGTCCGGTGTCAGAAACCACTGGAAATGCACTTGCAGCGAAGGAAACGGGCCGAGCTCGAGGACTTCCGGTGCTCGTCCCAAGAAAACGCGAGCGGGAATGCCCCGGACTCAGTTTTCTCGTCCTGGGGTAAAAAGCGGTCCCCCGACGGTTTCTTCCCTTTGCTCCGTATTGGTCATAAGTCTTTCGATCTTCGGGTCTCGTGCTCCGAGGACTTCAACCCACACTCCTGGCATGCTCCCTGACACGTTTTCCGGAGGTATAGGTCGGGAAGCGAGCTCGTTGGAGGGAGAACTGTGGTGCGACCCAAAACGGTCCAAAAGATGGCCGAAGCTTCCAACGAGTGGCGAACGCTCGTCCGGTGTCAGAATCCACTCGAAATGCACTTGCAGCGAAGGAAACGGGCCGAGCTCGAGGACTTCCGGTGCTCGTCCCAAGAAAACGCGAGCGGGAATGCCCCGGACTCAGTTTTCTCGTCCTGGGGTAAAAAGCGGTCCCCCGACGGTTTCTTCCCTTTGCTCCGTATTGGTCATAAGTCTTTCGATCTTCGGGTCTCGTGCTCCGAGGACTTCAACCCACACTCCTGGCATGCTCCCTGACACGTTTTCCGGAGGTATAGGTCGGGAAGCGAGCTCGTTGGAGGGAGAACTGTGGTGCGACCCAAAACGGTCCAAAAGATGGCCGAAGCTTCCAACGAGTGGCGAACGCTCGTCCGGTGTCAGAAACCACTGGAAATGCACTTGCAGCGAAGGAAACGGGCCGAGCTCGAGGACTTCCGGTGCTCGTCCCAAGAAAACGCGAGCGGGAATGCCCCGGACTCAGTTTTCTCGTCCTGGGGTAAAAAGCGGTCCCCCGACGGTTTCTTCCCTTTGCTCCGTATTGGTCATAAGTCTTTCGATCTTCGGGTCTCGTGCTCCGAGGACTTCAACCCACACTCCTGGCATGCTCCCTGACACGTTTTCCGGAGGTATAGGTCGGGAAGCGAGCTCGTTGGAGGGAGAACCGTGGTGCGACCCAAAACGGTCCAAAAGATGGCCGAAGCTTCCAACGAGTGGCGAACGCTCGTCCGGTGTCAGAAACCACTGGAAATGCACTTGCAGCGAAGGAAACGGGCCGAGCTCGAGGACTTCCGGTGCTCGTCCCAAGAAAACGCGAGCGGGAATGCCCCGGACTCAGTTTTCTCGTCCTGGGGTAAAAAGCGGTCCCCCGACGGTTTCTTCCCTTTGCTCCGTATTGGTCATAAGTCTTTCGATCTTCGGGTCTCGTGCTCCGAGGACTTCAACCCACACTCCTGGCATGCTCCCTGACACGTTTTCCGGAGGTATAGGTCGGGAAGCGAGCTCGTTGGAGGGAGAACCGTGGTGCGACCCAAAACGGTCCAAAAGATGGCCGAAGCTTCCAACGAGTGGCGAACGCTCGTCCGGTGTCAGAAACCACTGGAAATGCACTTGCAGCGAAGGAAACGGGCCGAGCTCGAGGACTTCCGGTGCTCGTCCCAAGAAAACGCGAGCGGGAATGCCCCGGACTCAGTTTTCTCGTCCTGGGGTAAAAAGCGGTCCCCCCGACGGTTTCTTCCCTTTGCTCCGTATTGGTCATAAGTCTTTCGATCTTCGGGTCTCGTGCTCCGAGGACTTCAACCCACACTCCTGGCATGCTCCCTGACACGTTTTCTGGAGGTATAGGTCGGGAAGCGAGCTCGTTGGAGGGAGAACTGTGGTGCGACCCAAAACGGTCCAAAAGATGGCCGAAGCTTCCAACGAGTGGCGAACGCTCGTCCGGTGTCAGAAACCACTGGAAATGCACTTGCAGCGAAGGAAACGGGCCGAGCTCGAGGACTTCCGGTGCTCGTCCCAAGAAAACGCGAGCGGGAATGCCCCGGACTCAGTTTTCTCGTCCTGGGGTAAAAAGCGGTCCCCCGACGGTTTCTTCCCTTTGCTCCGTATTGGTCATAAGTCTTTCGATCTTCGGGTCTCGTGCTCCGAGGACTTCAACCCACACTCCTGGCATGCTCCCTGACACGTTTTCCGGAGGTATAGGTCGGGAAGCGAGCTCGTTGGAGGGAGAACTGTGGTGCGACCCAAAACGGTCCAAAAGATGGCCGAAGCTTCCAACGAGTGGCGAACGCTCGTCCGGTGTCAGAAACAACTGGAAATGCACTTGCAGCGAAGGAAACGGGCCGAGTTCGAGGACTTCCGGTGCTCGTCCCAAGAAAACGCGAGCGGGAATGCCCCGGACTCAGTTTTCTCGTCCTGGGGTAAAAAGCGGTCCCCCGACGGTTTCTTCCCTTTGCTCCGTATTTGTCATAAGTCTTTCGATCTTCGGGTCTCGTGCTCCGAGGACTTCAACCCACACTCCTGGCATGCTCCCTGACACGTTTTCCGGAGGTATAGGTCGGGAAGCGAGCTCGTTGGAGGGAGAACTGTGGTGCGACCCAAAACGGTCCAAAAGATGGCCGAAGCTTCCAACGAGTGGCGAACGCTCGTCCGGTGTCAGAAACCACTGGAAATGCACTTGCAGCGAAGGAAACGGGCCGAGCTCGAGGACTTCCGGTGCTCGTCCCAAGAAAACGCGAGCGGGAATGCCCCGGACTCAGTTTTCTCGTCCTGGGGTAAAAAGCGGTCCCCCGACGGTTTCTTCCCTTTGCTCCGTATTGGTCATAAGTCTTTCGATCTTCGGGTCTCGTGCTCCGAGGACTTCAACCCACACTCCTGGCATGCTCCCTGACACGTTTTCCGGAGGTATAGGTCGGGAAGCGAGCTCGTTGGAGGGAGAACTGTGGTGCGACCCAAAACGGTCCAAAAGATGGCCGAAGCTTCCAACGAGTGGCGAACGCTCGTCCGGTGTCAGAAACAACTGGAAATGCACTTGCAGCGAAGGAAACGGGCCGAGTTCGAGGACTTCCGGTGCTCGTCCCAAGAAAACGCGAGCGGGAATGCCCCGGACTCAGTTTTCTCGTCCTGGGGTAAAAAGCGGTCCCCCGACGGTTTCTTCCCTTTGCTCCGTATTGGTCATAAGTCTTTCGATCTTCGGGTCTCGTGCTCCGAGGACTTCAACCCACACTCCTGGCATGCTCCCTGACACGTTTTCCGGAGGTATAGGTCGGGAAGCGAGCTCGTTGGAGGGAGAACTGTGGTGCGACCCAAAACGGTCCAAAAGATGGCCGAAGCTTCCAACGAGTGGCGAACGCTCGTCCGGTGTCAGAATCCACTCGAAATGCACTTGCAGCGAAGGAAACGGGCCGAGCTCGAGGACTTCCGGTGCTCGTCCCAAGAAAACGCGAGCGGGAATGCCCCGGACTCAGTTTTCTCGTCCTGGGGTAAAAAGCGGTCCCCCGACGGTTTCTTCCCTTTGCTCCGTATTGGTCATCAGTCTTTCGATCTTCGGGTCTCGTGCTCCGAGGACTTCAACCCACACTCCTGGCATGCTCCCTGACACGTTTTCCGGAGGTATAGGTCGGGAAGCGAGCTCGTTGGAGGGAGAACCGTGGTGCGACCCAAAACGGTCCAAAAGATGGCCGAAGCTTCCAACGAGTGGCGAACGCTCGTCCGGTGTCAGAAACCACTGGAAATGCACTTGCAGCGAAGGAAACGGGCCGAGCTCGAGGACTTCCGGTGCTCGTCCCAAGAAAACGCGAGCGGGAATGCCCCGGACTCAGTTTTCTCGTCCTGGGGTAAAAAGCGGTCCCCCGACGGTTTCTTCCCTTTGCTCCGTATTGGTCATAAGTCTTTCGATCTTCGGGTCTCGTGCTCCGAGGACTTCAACCCACACTCCTGGCATGCTCCCTGACACGTTTTCCGGAGGTATAGGTCGGGAAGCGAGCTCGTTGGAGGGAGAACCGTGGTGCGACCCAAAACGGTCCAAAAGATGGCCGAAGCTTCCAACGAGTGGCGAACGCTCGTCCGGTGTCAGAAACCACTGGAAATGCACTTGCAGCGAAGGAAACGGGCCGAGCTCGAGGACTTCCGGTGCTCGTCCCAAGAAAACGCGAGCGGGAATGCCCCGGACTCAGTTTTCTCGTCCTGGGGTAAAAAGCGGTCCCCCGACGGTTTCTTCCCTTTGCTCCGTATTGGTCATAAGTCTTTCGATCTTCGGGTCTCGTGCTCCGAGGACTTCAACCCACACTCCTGGCATGCTCCCTGACACGTTTTCTGGAGGTATAGGTCGGGAAGCGAGCTCGTTGGAGGGAGAACTGTGGTGCGACCCAAAACGGTCCAAAAGATGGCCGAAGCTTCCAACGAGTGGCGAACGCTCGTCCGGTGTCAGAAACCACTGGAAATGCACTTGCAGCGAAGGAAACGGGCCGAGCTCGAGGACTTCCGGTGCTCGTCCCAAGAAAACGCGAGCGGGAATGCTCCGGACTCAGTTTTCTCGTCCTGGGGTAAAAAGCGGTCCCCCGACGGTTTCTTCCCTTTGCTCCGTATTGGTCATAAGTCTTTCGATCTTCGGGTCTCGTGCTCCGAGGACTTCAACCCACACTCCTGGCATGCTCCCTGACACGTTTTCCGGAGGTATAGGTCGGGAAGCGAGCTCGTTGGAGGGAGAACTGTGGTGCGACCCAAAACGGTCCAAAAGATGGCCGAAGCTTCCAACGAGTGGCGAACGCTCGTCCGGTGTCAGAAACAACTGGAAATGCACTTGCAGCGAAGGAAACGGGCCGAGTTCGAGGACTTCCGGTGCTCGTCCCAAGAAAACGCGAGCGGGAATGCCCCGGACTCAGTTTTCTCGTCCTGGGGTAAAAAGCGGTCCCCCGACGGTTTCTTCCCTTTGCTCCGTATTGGTCATAAGTCTTTCGATCTTCGGGTCTCGTGCTCCGAGGACTTCAACCCACACTCCTGGCATGCTCCCTGACACGTTTTCCGGAGGTATAGGTCGGGAAGCGAGCTCGTTGGAGGGAGAACTGTGGTGCGACCCAAAACGGTCCAAAAGATGGCCGAAGCTTCCAACGAGTGGCGAACGCTCGTCCGGTGTCAGAATCCACTCGAAATGCACTTGCAGCGAAGGAAACGGGCCGAGCTCGAGGACTTCCGGTGCTCGTCCCAAGAAAACGCGAGCGGGAATGCCCCGGACTCAGTTTTCTCGTCCTGGGGTAAAAAGCGGTCCCCCGACGGTTTCTTCCCTTTGCTCCGTATTGGTCATAAGTCTTTCGATCTTCGGGTCTCGTGCTCCGAGGACTTCAACCCACACTCCTGGCATGCTCCCTGACACGTTTTCCGGAGGTATAGGTCGGGAAGCGAGCTCGTTGGAGGGAGAACCGTGGTGCGACCCAAAACGGTCCAAAAGATGGCCGAAGCTTCCAACGAGTGGCGAACGCTCGTCCGGTGTCAGAAACCACTGGAAATGCACTTGCAGCGAAGGAAACGGGCCGAGCTCGAGGACTTCCGGTGCTCGTCCCAAGAAAACGCGAGCGGGAATGCCCCGGACTCAGTTTTCTCGTCCTGGGGTAAAAAGCGGTCCCCCGACGGTTTCTTCCCTTTGCTCCGTATTGGTCATAAGTCTTTCGATCTTCGGGTCTCGTGCTCCGAGGACTTCAACCCACACTCCTGGCATGCTCCCTGACACGTTTTCCGGAGGTATAGGTCGGGAAGCGAGCTCGTTGGAGGGAGAACCGTGGTCCGACCCAAAACGGTCCAAAAGATGGCCGAAGCTTCCAACGAGTGGCGAACGCTCGTCCGGTGTCAGAAACCACTGGAAATGCACTTGCAGCGAAGGAAACGGGCCGAGCTCGAGGACTTCCGGTGCTCGTCCCAAGAAAACGCGAGCGGGAATGCCCCGGACTCAGTTTTCTCGTCCTGGGGTAAAAAGCGGTCCCCCGACGGTTTCTTCCCTTTGCTCCGTATTGGTCATAAGTCTTTCGATCTTCGGGTCTCGTGCTCCGAGGACTTCAACCCACACTCCTGGCATGCTCCCTGACACGTTTTCTGGAGGTATAGGTCGGGAAGCGAGCTCGTTGGAGGGAGAACTGTGGTGCGACCCAAAACGGTCCAAAAGATGGCCGAAGCTTCCAACGAGTGGCGAACGCTCGTCCGGTGTCAGAAACCACTGGAAATGCACTTGCAGCGAAGGAAACGGGCCGAGCTCGAGGACTTCCGGTGCTCGTCCCAAGAAAACGCGAGCGGGAATGCCCCGGACTCAGTTTTCTCGTCCTGGGGTAAAAAGCGGTCCCCCGACAGTTTCTTCCCTTTGCTCCGTATTGGTCATAAGTCTTTCGATCTTCGGGTCTCGTGCTCCGAGGACTTCAACCCACACTCCTGGCATGCTCCCTGACACGTTTTCCGGAGGTATAGGTCGGGAAGCGAGCTCGTTGGAGGGAGAACTGTGGTGCGACCCAAAACGGTCCAAAAGATGGCCGAAGCTTCCAACGAGTGGCGAACGCTCGTCCGGTGTCAGAAACAACTGGAAATGCACTTGCAGCGAAGGAAACGGGCCGAGTTCGAGGACTTCCGGTGCTCGTCCCAAGAAAACGCGAGCGGGAATGCCCCGGACTCAGTTTTCTCGTCCTGGGGTAAAAAGCGGTCCCCCGACGGTTTCTTCCCTTTGCTCCGTATTGGTCATAAGTCTTTCGATCTTCGGGTCTCGTGCTCCGAGGACTTCAACCCACACTCCTGGCATGCTCCCTGACACGTTTTCCGGAGGTATAGGTCGGGAAGCGAGCTCGTTGGAGGGAGAACTGTGGTGCGACCCAAAACGGTCCAAAAGATGGCCGAAGCTTCCAACGAGTGGCGAACGCTCGTCCGGTGTCAGAAACCACTGGAAATGCACTTGCAGCGAAGGAAACGGGCCGAGCTCGAGGACTTCCGGTGCTCGTCCCAAGAAAACGCGAGCGGGAATTCCCCGGACTCAGTTTTCTCGTCCTGGGGTAAAAAGCGGTCCCCCGACGGTTTCTTCCCTTTGCTCCGTATTGGTCATAAGTCTTTCGATCTTCGGGTCTCGTGCTCCGAGGACTTCAACCCACACTCCTGGCATGCTCCCTGACACGTTTTCCGGAGGTATAGGTCGGGAAGCGAGCTCGTTGGAGGGAGAACTGTGGTGCGACCCAAAACGGTCCAAAAGATGGCCGAAGCTTCCAACGAGTGGCGAACGCTCGTCCGGTGTCAGAAACCACTGGAAATGCACTTGCAGCGAAGGAAACGGGCCGAGTTCGAGGACTTCCGGTGCACGTCCCAAGAAAACGCGAGCGGGAATGCCCCGGACTCAGTTTTCTCGTCCTGGGGTAAAAAGCGGTCCCCCGACGGTTTCTTCCCTTTGCTCCGTATTGGTCATAAGTCTTTCGATCTTCGGGTCTCGTGCTCCGAGGACTTCAACCCACACTCCTGGCATGCTCCCCGACACGTTTTCCGGAGGTATAGGTCGGGAAGCGAGCTCGTTGGAGGGAGAACTGTGGTGCGACCCAAAACGGTCCAAAAGATGGCCGAAGCTTCCAACGAGTGGCGAACGCTCGTCCGGTGTCAGAAACCACTGGAAATGCACTTGCAGCGAAGGAAACGGGCCGAGCTCGAGGACTTCCGGTGCTCGTCCCAAGAAAACGCGAGCGGGAATGCCCCGGACTCAGTTTTCTCGTCCTGGGGTAAAAAGCGGTCCCCCGACGGTTTCTTCCCTTTGCTCCGTATTGGTCATAAGTCTTTCGATCTTCGGGTCTCGTGCTCCGAGGACTTCAACCCACACTCCTGGCATGCTCCCTGACACGTTTTCCGGAGGTATAGGTCGGGAAGCGAGCTCGTTGGAGGGAGAACCGTGGTGCGACCCAAAACGGTCCAAAAGATGGCCGAAGCTTCCAACGAGTGGCGAACGCTCGTCCGGTGTCAGAAACCACTGGAAATGCACTTGCAGCGAAGGAAACGGGCCGAGCTCGAGGACTTCCGGTGCTCGTCCCAAGAAAACGCGAGCGGGAATGCCCCGGACTCAGTTTTCTCGTCCTGGGGTAAAAAGCGGTCCCCCGACGGTTTCTTCCCTTTGCTCCGTATTGGTCATAAGTCTTTCGATCTTCGGGTCTCGTGCTCCGAGGACTTCAACCCACACTCCTGGCATGCTCCCTGACACGTTTTCCGGAGGTATAGGTCGGGAAGCGAGCTCGTTGGAGGGAGAACTGTGGTGCGACCCAAAACGGTCCAAAAGATGGCCGAAGCTTCCAACGAGTGGCGAACGCTCGTCCGGTGTCAGAAACCACTGGAAATGCACTTGCAGCGAAGGAAACGGGCCGAGCTCGAGGACTTCCGGTGCTCGTCCCAAGAAAACGCGAGCGGGAATTCCCCGGACTCAGTTTTCTCGTCCTGGGGTAAAAAGCGGT
This sequence comes from Cucumis melo, assembly GCF_025177605.1. NCBI lineage: Eukaryota > Viridiplantae > Streptophyta > Magnoliopsida > Cucurbitales > Cucurbitaceae > Cucumis > Cucumis melo. The sequence continues at coordinate 139,173 of NW_026123758.1, forward strand.
CCCCCGACGGTTTCTTCCCTTTGCTCCGTATTGGTCATAAGTCTTTCGATCTTCGGGTCTCGTGCTCCGAGGACTTCAACCCACACTCCTGGCATGCTCCCTGACACGTTTTCCGGAGGTATTGGTCGGGAAGCGAGCTCGTTGGAGGGAGAACTGTGGTGCGACCCAAAACGGTCCAAAAGATGGCCGAAGCTTCCAACGAGTGGCGAACGCTCGTCCGGTGTCAGAAACCACTGGAAATGCACTTGCAGCGAAGGAAACGGGCCGAGCTCGAGGACTTCCGGTGCTCGTCCCAAGAAAACGCGAGCGGGAATGCCCCGGACTCAGTTTTCTCGTCCTGGGGTAAAAAGCGGTCCCCCGACGGTTTCTTCCCTTTGCTCCGTATTGGTCATAAGTCTTTCGATCTTCGGGTCTCGTGCTCCGAGGACTTCAACCCACACTCCTGGCATGCTCCCTGACACGTTTTCCGGAGGTATAGGTCGGGAAGCGAGCTCGTTGGAGGGAGAACTGTGGTGCGACCCAAAACGGTCCAAAAGATGGCCGAAGCTTCCAACGAGTGGCGAACGCTCGTCCGGTGTCAGAAACCACTGGAAATGCACTTGCAGCGAAGGAAACGGGCCGAGTTCGAGGACTTCCGGTGCTCGTCCCAAGAAAACGCGAGCGGGAATGCCCCGGACTCAGTTTTCTCGTCCTGGGGTAAAAAGCGGTCCCCCGACGGTTTCTTCCCTTTGCTCCGTATTGGTCATAAGTCTTTCGATCTTCGGGTCTCGTGCTCCGAGGACTTCAACCCACACTCCTGGCATGCTCCCTGACACGTTTTCCGGAGGTATAGGTCGGGAAGCGAGCTCGTTGGAGGGAGAACTGTGGTGCGACCCAAAACGGTCCAAAAGATGGCCGAAGCTTCCAACGAGTGGCGAACGCTCGTCCGGTGTCAGAAACCACTGGAAATGCACTTGCAGCGAAGGAAACGGGCCGAGCTCGAGGACTTCCGGTGCTCGTCCCAAGAAAACGCGAGCGGGAATTCCCCGGACTCAGTTTTCTCGTCCTGGGGTAAAAAGCGGTCCCCCGACGGTTTCTTCCCTTTGCTCCGTATTGGTCATAAGTCTTTCGATCTTCGGGTCTCGTGCTCCGAGGACTTCAACCCACACTCCTGGCATGCTCCCTGACACGTTTTCCGGAGGTATAGGTCGGGAAGCGAGCTCGTTGGAGGGAGAACTGTGGTGCGACCCAAAACGGTCCAAAAGATGGCCGAAGCTTCCAACGAGTGGCGAACGCTCGTCCGGTGTCAGAAACCACTGGAAATGCACTTGCAGCGAAGGAAACGGGCCGAGCTCGAGGACTTCCGGTGCTCGTCCCAAGAAAACGCGAGCGGGAATGCCCCGGACTCAGTTTTCTCGTCCTGGGGTAAAAAGCGGTCCCCCGACGGTTTCTTCCCTTTGCTCCGTATTGGTCATAAGTCTTTCGATCTTCGGGTCTCGTGCTCCGAGGACTTCAACCCACACTCCTGGCATGCTCCCTGACACGTTTTCCGAAGGTATAGGTCGGGAAGCGAGCTCGTTGGAGGGAGAACCGTGGTGCGACCCAAAACGGTCCAAAAGATGGCCGAAGCTTCCAACGAGTGGCGAACGCTCGTCCGGTGTCAGAAACCACTGGAAATGCACTTGCAGCGAAGGAAACGGGCCGAGCTCGAGGACTTCCGGTGCTCGTCCCAAGAAAACGCGAGCGGGAATGCCCCGGACTCAGTTTTCTCGTCTTGGGGTAAAAAGCGGTCCCCCGACGGTTTCTTCCCTTTGCTCCGTATTGGTCATAAGTCTTTCGATCTTCGGGTTTCGTGCTCCGAGGACTTCAACCCACACTCCTGGCATGCTCCCTGACACGTTTTCCGGAGGTATAGGTCGGGAAGCGAGCTCGTTGGAGGGAGAACTGTGGTGCGACCCAAAACGGTCCAAAAGATGGCCGAAGCTTCCAACGAGTGGCGAACGCTCGTCCGGTGTCAGAAACCACTGGAAATGCACTTGCAGCGAAGGAAACGGGCCGAGCTCGAGGACTTCCGGTGCTCGTCCCAAGAAAACGCGAGCGGGAATGCCCCGGACTCAGTTTTCTCGTCCTGGGGTAAAAAGCGGTCCCCCGACGGTTTCTTCCCTTTGCTCCGTATTGGTCATAAGTCTTTCGATCTTCGGGTCTCGTGCTCCGAGGACTTCAACCCACACTCCTGGCATGCTCCCTGACACGTTTTCCGGAGGTATAGGTCGGGAAGCGAGCTCGTTGGAGGGAGAACTGTGGTGCGACCCAAAACGGTCCAAAAGATGGCCGAAGCTTCCAACGAGTGGCGAACGCTCGTCCGGTGTCAGAAACCACTGGAAATGCACTTGCAGCGAAGGAAACGGGCCGAGTTCGAGGACTTCCGGTGCTCGTCCCAAGAAAACGCGAGCGGGAATGCCCCGGACTCAGTTTTCTCGTCCTGGGGTAAAAAGCGGTCCCCCGACGGTTTCTTCCCTTTGCTCCGTATTGGTCATAAGTCTTTCGATCTTCGGGTCTCGTGCTCCGAGGACTTCAACCCACACTCCTGGCATGCTCCCTGACACGTTTTCCGGAGGTATAGGTCGGGAAGCGAGCTCGTTGGAGGGAGAACTGTGGTGCGACCCAAAACGGTCCAAAAGATGGCCGAAGCTTCCAACGAGTGGCGAACGCTCGTCCGGTGTCAGAAACCACTGGAAATGCACTTGCAGCGAAGGAAACGGGCCGAGCTCGAGGACTTCCGGTGCTCGTCCCAAGAAAACGCGAGCGGGAATTCCCCGGACTCAGTTTTCTCGTCCTGGGGTAAAAAGCGGTCCCCCGACGGTTTCTTCCCTTTGCTCCGTATTGGTCATAAGTCTTTCGATCTTCGGGTCTCGTGCTCCGAGGACTTCAACCCACACTCCTGGCATGCTCCCTGACACGTTTTCCGGAGGTATAGGTCGGGAAGCGAGCTCGTTGGAGGGAGAACTGTGGTGCGACCCAAAACGGTCCAAAAGATGGCCGAAGCTTCCAACGAGTGGCGAACGCTCGTCCGGTGTCAGAAACCACTGGAAATGCACTTGCAGCGAAGGAAACGGGCCGAGCTCGAGGACTTCCGGTGCTCGTCCCAAGAAAACGCGAGCGGGAATGCCCCGGACTCAGTTTTCTCGTCCTGGGGTAAAAAGCGGTCCCCCGACGGTTTCTTCCCTTTGCTCCGTATTGGTCATAAGTCTTTCGATCTTCGGGTCTCGTGCTCCGAGGACTTCAACCCACACTCCTGGCATGCTCCCTGACACGTTTTCCGGAGGTATAGGTCGGGAAGCGAGCTCGTTGGAGGGAGAACTGTGGTGCGACCCAAAACGGTCCAAAAGATGGCCGAAGCTTCCAACGAGTGGCGAACGCTCGTCCGGTGTCAGAAACCACTGGAAATGCACTTGCAGCGAAGGAAACGGGCCGAGCTCGAGGACTTCCGGTGCTCGTCCCAAGAAAACGCGAGCGGGAATGCCCCGGACTCAGTTTTCTCGTCCTGGGGTAAAAAGCGGTCCCCCGACGGTTTCTTCCCTTTGCTCCGTATTGGTCATAAGTCTTTCGATCTTCGGGTCTCGTGCTCCGAGGACTTCAACCCACACTCCTGGCATGCTCCCTGACACGTTTTCCGGAGGTATAGGTCGGGAAGCGAGCTCGTTGGAGGGAGAACTGTGGTGCGACCCAAAACGGTCCAAAAGATGGCCGAAGCTTCCAACGAGTGGCGAACGCTCGTCCGGTGTCAGAAACCACTGGAAATGCACTTGCAGCGAAGGAAACGGGCCGAGCTCGAGGACTTCCGGTGCTCGTCCCAAGAAAACGCGAGCGGGAATGCCCCGGACTCAGTTTTCTCGTCCTGGGGTAAAAAGCGGTCCCCCGACGGTTTCTTCCCTTTGCTCCGTATTGGTCATAAGTCTTTCGATCTTCGGGTCTCGTGCTCCGAGGACTTCAACCCACACTCCTGGCATGCTCCCTGACACGTTTTCCGGAGGTATAGGTCGGGAAGCGAGCTCGTTGGAGGGAGAACTGTGGTGCGACCCAAAACGGTCCAAAAGATGGCCGAAGCTTCCAACGAGTGGCGAACGCTCGTCCGGTGTCAGAAACCACTGGAAATGCACTTGCAGCGAAGGAAACAGGCCGAGCTCGAGGACTTCCGGTGCTCGTCCCAAGAAAACGCGAGCGGGAATGCCCCGGACTCAGTTTTCTCGTCCTGGGGTAAAAAGCGGTCCCCCGACGGTTTCTTCCCTTTGCTCCGTATTGGTCATAAGTCTTTCGATCTTCGGGTCTCGTGCTCCGAGGACTTCAACCCACACTCCTGGCATGCTCCCTGACACGTTTTCCGGAGGTATAGGTCGGGAAGCGAGCTCGTTGGAGGGAGAACTGTGGTGCGACCCAAAACGGTCCAAAAGATGGCCGAAGCTTCCAACGAGTGGCGAACGCTCGTCCGGTGTCAGAAACCACTGGAAATGCACTTGCAGCGAAGGAAACGGACCGAGCTCGAGGACTTCCGGTGCTCGTCCCAAGAAAACGCGAGCGGGAATGCCCCGGACTCAGTTTTCTCGTCCTGGGGTAAAAAGCGGTCCCCCGACGGTTTCTTCCCTTTGCTCCGTATTGGTCATAAGTCTATCGATCTTCGGGTCTCGTGCTCCGAGGACTTCAACCCACACTCCTGGCATGCTCCCTGACACGTTTTCCGGAGGTATAGGTCGGGAAGCGAGCTCGTTGGAGGGAGAACTGTGGTGCGACCCAAAACGGTCCAAAAGATGGCCGAAGCTTCCAACGAGTGGCGAACGCTCGTCCGGTGTCAGAAACCACTGGAAATGCACTTGCAGCGAAGGAAACGGGCCGAGCTCGAGGACTTCCGGTGCTCGTCCCAAGAAAACGCGAGCGGGAATGCCCCGGACTCAGTTTTCTCGTCCTGGGGTAAAAAGCGGTCCCCCGACGGTTTCTTCCCTTTGCTCCGTATTGGTCATAAGTCTTTCGATCTTCGGGTCTCGTGCTCCGAGGACTTCAACCCACACTCCTGGCATGATCCCTGACACGTTTTCCGGAGGTATAGGTCGGGAAGCGAGCTCGTTGGAGGGAGAACTGTGGTGCGACCCAAAACGGTCCAAAAGATGGCCGAAGCTTCCAACGAGTGGCGAACGCTCGTCCGGTGTCAGAAACCACTGGAAATGCACTTGCAGCGAAGGAAACGGACCGAGCTCGAGGACTTCCGGTGCTCGTCCCAAGAAAACGCGAGCGGGAATGCCCCGGACTCAGTTTTCTCGTCCTGGGGTAAAAAGCGGTCCCCCGACGGTTTCTTCCCTTTGCTCCGTATTGGTCATAAGTCTTTCGATCTTCGGGTCTCGTGCTCCGAGGACTTCAACCCACACTCCTGGCATGCTCCCTGACACGTTTTCCGGAGGTATAGGTCGGGAAGCGAGCTCGTTGGAGGGAGAACTGTGGTGCGACCCAAAACGGTCCAAAAGATGGCCGAAGCTTCCAACGAGCGGCGAACGCTCGTCCGGTGTCAGAAATCACTGGAAATGCACTTGCAGCGAAGGAAACGGGCTGAGCTCGAGGACTTCCGGTGCTCGTCCCAAGAAAACGCGAGCGGGAATGCCCCGGACTCAGTTTTCTCGTCCTATGGTAAAAAGCGGTCCCCCGACGGTTTCTTCCCTTTGCTCCGTATTGGTCATAAGTCTTTCGATCTTCGGGTCTCGTGCTCCGAGGACTTCAACCCACACTCCTGGCATGCTCCCTGACACGTTTTCCGGAGGTATAGGTCGGGAAGCGAGCTCGTTGGAGGGAGAACTGTGGTGCGACCCAAAACGGTCCAAAAGATGGCCGAAGCTTCCAACGAGTGGCGAACGCTCGTCCGGTGTCAGAAACCACTGGAAATGCACTTGCAGCGAAGGAAACGGGCCGAGCTCGAGGACTTCCGGTGCTCGTCCCAAGAAAACGCGAGCGGGAATGCCCCGGACTCAGTTTTCTCGTCCTGGGGTAAAAAGCGGTCCCCCGACGGTTTCTTCCCTTTGCTCCGTATTGGTCATAAGTCTTTCGATCTTCGGGTCTCGTGCTCCGAGGACTTCAACCCACACTCCTGGCATGCTCCCTGACACGTTTTCCGGAGGTATAGGTCGGGAAGCGAGCTCGTTGGAGGGAGAACTGTGGTGCGACCCAAAACGGTCCAAAAGATGGCCGAAGCTTCCAACGAGTGGCGAACGCTCGTCCGGTGTCAGAAACCACTGGAAATGCACTTGCAGCGATGGAAACGGGCTGAGCTCGAGGACTTCCGGTGCTCGTCCCAAGAAAACGCGAGCGGGAATGCCCCGGACTCAGTTTTCTCGTCCTGGGGTAAAAAGCGGTCCCCCGACGGTTTCTTCCCTTTGCTCCGTATTGGTCATAAGTCTTTCGATCTTCGGGTCTCGTGCTCCGAGGACTTCAACCCACACTCCTGGCATGCTCCCTGACACGTTTTCCGGAGGTATAGGTCGGGAAGCGAGCTCGTTGGAGGGAGAACTGTGGTGCGACCCAAAACGGTCCAAAAGATGACCGAAGCTTCCAACGAGTGGCGAACGCTCGTCCGGTGTCAGAAACCACTGGAAATGCACTTGCAGCGAAGGAAACGGGCCGAGCTCGAGGACTTCCAGTGCTCGTCCCAAGAAAACGCGGGCGGGAATGCCCCGGACTCAGTTTTCTCGTCCTGGGGTAAAAAGCGGTCCCCCGACGGTTTCTTCCCTTTGCTCCGTATTGGTCATAAGTCTTTCGATCTTCGGGTCTCGTGCTCCGAGGACTTCAACCCACACTCCTGGCATGCTCCCTGACACGTTTTCCGGAGGTATAGGTCGGGAAGCGAGCTCGTTGGAGGGAGAACTGTGGTGCGACACAAAACGGTCCAAAAGATGGCCGAAGCTTCCAACGAGTGGCGAACGCTCGTCCGGTGTCAGAAACCACTGGAAATGCACTTGCAGCGAAGGAAACGGACCGAGCTCGAGGACTTCCGGTGCTCGTCCCAAGAAAACGCGAGCGGGAATGCCCCGGACTCAGTTTTCTCGTCCTGGGGTAAAAAGCGGTCCCCCGACGGTTTCTTCCCTTTGCTCCGTATTGGTCATAAGTCTATCGATCTTCGGGTCTCGTGCTCCGAGGACTTCAACCCACACTCCTGGCATGCTCCCTGACACGTTTTCCGGAGGTATAGGTCGGGAAGCGAGCTCGTTGGAGGGAGAACTGTGGTGCGACCCAAAACGGTCCAAAAGATGGCCGAAGCTTCCAACGAGTGGCGAACGCTCGTCCGGTGTCAGAAACCACTGGAAATGCACTTGCAGCGAAGGAAACGGGCCGAGCTCGAGGACTTCCGGTGCTCGTCCCAAGAAAACGCGAGCGGGAATGCCCCGGACTCAGTTTTCTCGTCCTGGGGTAAAAAGCGGTCCCCCGACGGTTTCTTCCCTTTGCTCCGTATTGGTCATAAGTCTTTCGATCTTCGGGTCTCGTGCTCCGAGGACTTCAACCCACACTCCTGGCATGATCCCTGACACGTTTTCCGGAGGTATAGGTCGGGAAGCGAGCTCGTTGGAGGGAGAACTGTGGTGCGACCCAAAACGGTCCAAAAGATGGCCGAAGCTTCCAACGAGTGGCGAACGCTCGTCCGGTGTCAGAAACCACTGGAAATGCACTTGCAGCGAAGGAAACGGACCGAGCTCGAGGACTTCCGGTGCTCGTCCCAAGAAAACGCGAGCGGGAATGCCCCGGACTCAGTTTTCTCGTCCTGGGGTAAAAAGCGGTCCCCCGACGGTTTCTTCCCTTTGCTCCGTATTGGTCATAAGTCTTTCGATCTTCGGGTCTCGTGCTCCGAGGACTTCAACCCACACTCCTGGCATGCTCCCTGACACGTTTTCCGGAGGTATAGGTCGGGAAGCGAGCTCGTTGGAGGGAGAACTGTGGTGCGACCCAAAACGGTCCAAAAGATGGCCGAAGCTTCCAACGAGCGGCGAACGCTCGTCCGGTGTCAGAAATCACTGGAAATGCACTTGCAGCGAAGGAAACGGGCTGAGCTCGAGGACTTCCGGTGCTCGTCCCAAGAAAACGCGAGCGGGAATGCCCCGGACTCAGTTTTCTCGTCCTATGGTAAAAAGCGGTCCCCCGACGGTTTCTTCCCTTTGCTCCGTATTGGTCATAAGTCTTTCGATCTTCGGGTCTCGTGCTCCGAGGACTTCAACCCACACTCCTGGCATGCTCCCTGACACGTTTTCCGGAGGTATAGGTCGGGAAGCGAGCTCGTTGGAGGGAGAACTGTGGTGCGACCCAAAACGGTCCAAAAGATGGCCGAAGCTTCCAACGAGTGGCGAACGCTCGTCCGGTGTCAGAAACCACTGGAAATGCACTTGCAGCGAAGGAAACGGGCCGAGCTCGAGGACTTCCGGTGCTCGTCCCAAGAAAACGCGAGCGGGAATGCCCCGGACTCAGTTTTCTCGTCCTGGGGTAAAAAGCGGTCCCCCGACGGTTTCTTCCCTTTGCTCCGTATTGGTCATAAGTCTTTCGATCTTCGGGTCTCGTGCTCCGAGGACTTCAACCCACACTCCTGGCATGCTCCCTGACACGTTTTCCGGAGGTATAGGTCGGGAAGCGAGCTCGTTGGAGGGAGAACTGTGGTGCGACCCAAAACGGTCCAAAAGATGGCCGAAGCTTCCAACGAGTGGCGAACGCTCGTCCGGTGTCAGAAACCACTGGAAATGCACTTGCAGCGATGGAAACGGACCGAGCTCGAGGACTTCCGGTGCTCGTCCCAAGAAAACGCGAGCGGGAATGCCCCGGACTCAGTTTTCTCGTCCTGGGGTAAAAAGCGGTCCCCCGACGGTTTCTTCCCTTTGCTCCGTATTGGTCATAAGTCTTTCGATCTTCGGGTCTCGTGCTCCGAGGACTTCAACCCACACTCCTGGCATGCTCCCTGACACGTTTTCCGGAGGTATAGGTCGGGAAGCGAGCTCGTTGGAGGGAGAACTGTGGTGCGACCCAAAACGGTCCAAAAGATGGCCGAAGCTTCCAACGAGCGGCGAACGCTCGTCCGGTGTCAGAAATCACTGGAAATGCACTTGCAGCGAAGGAAACGGGCTGAGCTCGAGGACTTCCGGTGCTCGTCCCAAGAAAACGCGAGCGGGAATGCCCCGGACTCAGTTTTCTCGTCCTATGGTAAAAAGCGGTCCCCCGACGGTTTCTTCCCTTTGCTCCGTATTGGTCATAAGTCTTTCGATCTTCGGGTCTCGTGCTCCGAGGACTTCAACCCACACTCCTGGCATGCTCCCTGACACGTTTTCCGGAGGTATAGGTCGGGAAGCGAGCTCGTTGGAGGGAGAACTGTGGTGCGACCCAAAACGGTCCAAAAGATGGCCGAAGCTTCCAACGAGTGGCGAACGCTCGTCCGGTGTCAGAAACCACTGGAAATGCACTTGCAGCGAAGGAAACGGGCCGAGGTCGAGGACTTCCGGTGCTCGTCCCAAGAAAACGCGGGCGGGAATGCCCCGGACTCAGTTTTCTCGTCCTGGGGTAAAAAGCGGTCCCCCGACGGTTTCTTCCCTTTGCTCCGTATTGGTCATAAGTCTTTCGATCTTCGGGTCTCGTGCTCCGAGGACTTCAACCCACACTCCTGGCATGCTCCCTGACACGTTTTCCGGAGGTATAGGTCGGGAAGCGAGCTCGTTGGAGGGAGAACTGTGGTGCGACCCAAAACGGTCCAAAAGATGGCCGAAGCTTCCAACGAGTGGCGAACGCTCGTCCGGTGTCAGAAACCACTGGAAATGCACTTGCAGCGAAGGAAACGGACCGAGCTCGAGGACTTCCGGTGCTCGTCCCAAGAAAACGCGAGCGGGAATGCCCCGGACTCAGTTTTCTCGTCCTGGGGTAAAAAGCGGTCCCCCGACGGTTTCTTCCCTTTGCTCCGTATTGGTCATAAGTCTTTCGATCTTCGGGTCTCGTGCTCCGAGGACTTCAACCCACACTCCTGGCATGCTCCCTGACACGTTTTCCGGAGGTATAGGTCGGGAAGCGAGCTCGTTGGAGGGAGAACTGTGGTGCGACCCAAAACGGTCCAAAAGATGGCCGAAGCTTCCAACGAGTGGCGAACGCTCGTCCGGTGTCAGAAACCACTGGAAATGCACTTGCAGCGAAGGAAACGGGCCGAGCTCGAGGACTTCCGGTGCTCGTCCCAAGAAAACGCGAGCGGGAATGCCCCGGACTCAGTTTTCTCGTCCTGGGGTAAAAAGCGGTCCTCCGACGGTTTCTTCCCTTTGCTCCGTATTGGTCATAAGTCTTTCGATCTTCGGGTCTCGTGCTCCGAGGACTTCAACCCACACTCCTGGCATGCTCCCTGACACGTTTTCCGGAGGTATAGGTCGGGAAGCGAGCTCGTTGGAGGGAGAACTGTGGTGCGACCCAAAACGGTCCAAAAGATGGCCGAAGCTTCCAACGAGTGGCGAACGCTCGTCCGGTGTCAGAAACCACTGGAAATGCACTTGCAGCGAAGGAAACGGGCCGAGCTCGAGGACTTCCGGTGCTCGTCCCAAGAAAACGCGGGCGGGAATGCCCCGGACTCAGTTTTCTCGTCCTGGGGTAAAAAGCGGTCCCCCGACGGTTTCTTCCCTTTGCTCCGTATTGGTCATAAGTCTTTCGATCTTCGGGTCTCGTGCTCCGAGGACTTCAACCCACACTCCTGGCATGATCCCTGACACGTTTTCCGGAGGTATAGGTCGGGAAGCGAGCTCGTTGGAGGGAGAACTGTGGTGCGACCCAAAACGGTCCAAAAGATGGCCGAAGCTTCCAACGAGTGGCGAACGCTCGTCCGGTGTCAGAAACCACTGGAAATGCACTTGCAGCGAAGGAAACGGACCGAGCTCGAGGACTTCCGGTGCTCGTCCCAAGAAAACGCGAGCGGGAATGCCCCGGACTCAGTTTTCTCGTCCTGGGGTAAAAAGCGGTCCCCCGACGGTTTCTTCCCTTTGCTCCGTATTGGTCATAAGTCTTTCGATCTTCGGGTCTCGTGCTCCGAGGACTTCAACCCACACTCCTGGCATGCTCCCTGACACGTTTTCCGGAGGTATAGGTCGGGAAGCGAGCTCGTTGGAGGGAGAACTGTGGTGCGACCCAAAACGGTCCAAAAGATGGCCGAAGCTTCCAACGAGTGGCGAACGCTCGTCCGGTGTCAGAAACCACTGGAAATGCACTTGCAGCGAAGGAAACGGGCCGAGCTCGAGGACTTCCGGTGCTCGTCCCAAGAAAACGCGAGCGGGAATGCCCCGGACTCAGTTTTCTCGTCCTGGGGTAAAAAGCGGTCCTCCGACGGTTTCTTCCCTTTGCTCCGTATTGGTCATAAGTCTTTCGATCTTCGGGTCTCGTGCTCCGAGGACTTCAACCCACACTCCTGGCATGCTCCCTGACACGTTTTCCGGAGGTATAGGTCGGGAAGCGAGCTCGTTGGAGGGAGAACTGTGGTGCGACCCAAAACGGTCCAAAAGATGGCCGAAGCTTCCAACGAGTGGCGAACGCTCGTCCGGTGTCAGAAACCACTGGAAATGCACTTGCAGCGAAGGAAACGGGCCGAGCTCGAGGACTTCCGGTGCTCGTCCCAAGAAAACGCGAGCGGGAATGCCCCGGACTCAGTTTTCTCGTCCTGGGGTAAAAAGCGGTCCCCCGACGGTTTCTTCCCTTTGCTCCGTATTGGTCATAAGTCTTTCGATCTTCGGGTCTCGTGCTCCGAGGACTTCAACCCACACTCCTGGCATGCTCCCTGACACGTTTTCCAGAGGTATAGGTCGGGAAGCGAGCTCGTTGGAGGGAGAACTGTGGTGCGACCCAAAACGGTCCAAAAGATGGCCGAAGCTTCCAACGAGTGGCGAACGCTCGTCCGGTGTCAGAAACCACTGGAAATGCACTTGCAGCGATGGAAACGGGCTGAGCTCGAGGACTTCCGGTGCTCGTCCCAAGAAAACGCGAGCGGGAATGCCCCGGACTCAGTTTTCTCGTCCTGGGGTAAAAAGCGGTCCCCCGACGGTTTCTTCCCTTTGCTCCGTATTGGTCATAAGTCTTTCGATCTTCGGGTCTCGTGCTCCGAGGACTTCAACCCACACTCCTGGCATGCTCCCTGACACGTTTTCCGGAGGTATAGGTCGGGAAGCGAGCTCGTTGGAGGGAGAACTGTGGTGCGACCCAAAACGGTCCAAAAGATGACCGAAGCTTCCAACGAGTGGCGAACGCTCGTCCGGTGTCAGAAACCACTGGAAATGCACTTGCAGCGAAGGAAACGGGCCGAGCTCGAGGACTTCCCGTGCTCGTCCCAAGAAAACGCGGGCGGGAATGCCCCGGACTCAGTTTTCTCGTCCTGGGGTAAAAAGCGGTCCCCCGACGGTTTCTTCCCTTTGCTCCGTATTGGTCATAAGTCTTTCGATCTTCGGGTCTCGTGCTCCGAGGACTTCAACCCACACTCCTGGCATGCTCCCTGACACGTTTTCCGGAGGTATAGGTCGGGAAGCGAGCTCGTTGGAGGGAGAACTGTGGTGCGACCCAAAACGGTCCAAAAGATGGCCGAAGCTTCCAACGAGTGGCGAACGCTCGTCCGGTGTCAGAAACCACTGGAAATGCACTTGCAGCGAAGGAAACGGGCCGAGGTCGAGGACTTCCGGTGCTCGTCCCAAGAAAACGCGGGCGGGAATGCCCCGGACTCAGTTTTCTCGTCCTGGGGTAAAAAGCGGTCCCCCGACGGTTTCTTCCCTTTGCTCCGTAATGGTCATAAGTCTTTCGATCTTCGGGTCTCGTGCTCCGAGGACTTCAACCCACACTCCTGGCATGCTCCCTGACACGTTTTCCGGAGGTATAGGTCGGGAAGCGAGCTCGTTGGAGGGAGAACTGTGGTGCGACCCAAAACGGTCCAAAAGATGGCCGAAGCTTCCAACGAGTGGCGAACGCTCGTCCGGTGTCAGAAACCACTGGAAATGCACTTGCAGCGAAGGAAACGGGCCGAGCTCGAGGACTTCCGGTGCTCGTCCCAAGAAAACGCGGGCGGGAATGCCCCGGACTCAGTTTTCTCGTCCTGGGGTAAAAAGCGGTCCCCCGACGGTTTCTTCCCTTTGCTCCGTATTGGTCATAAGTCTTTCGATCTTCGGGTCTCGTGCTCCGAGGACTTCAACCCACACTCTTGGCATGCTCCCTGACACGTTTTCCGGAGGTATAGGTCGGGAAGCGAGCTCGTTGGAGGGAGAACTGTGGTGCGACCCAAAACGGTCCAAAAGATGGCCGAAGCTTCCAACGAGTGGCGAACGCTCGTCCGGTGTCAGAAACCACTGGAAATGCACTTGCAGCGAAGGAAACGGGCCGAGCTCGAGGACTTCCGGTGCTCGTCCCAAGAAAACGCGGGCGGGAATGCCCCGGACTCAGTTTTCTCGTCCTGGGGTAAAAAGCGGTCCCCCGACGGTTTCTTCCCTTTGCTCCGTATTGGTCATAAGTCTTTCGATCTTCGGGTCTCGTGCTCCGAGGACTTCAACCCACACTCCTGGCATGCTCCCTGACACGTTTTCCGGAGGTATAGGTCGGGAAGCGAGCTCGTTGGAGGGAGAACTGTGGTGCGACCCAAAACGGTCCAAAAGATGGCCGAAGCTTCCAACGAGTGGCGAACGCTCGTCCGGTGTCAGAAACCACTGGAAATGCACTTGCAGCGAAGGAAACGGGCCGAGCTCGAGGACTTCCGGTGCTCGTCCCAAGAAAACGCGGGCGGGAATGCCCCGGACTCAGTTTTCTCGTCCTGGGGTAAAAAGCGGTCCCCCGACGGTTTCTTCCCTTTGCTCCGTATTGGTCATAAGTCTTTCGATCTTCGGGTCTCGTGCTCCGAGGACTTCAACCCACACTCCTGGCATGCTCCCTGACACGTTTTCCGGAGGTATAGGTCGGGAAGCGAGCTCGTTGGAGGGAGAACTGTGGTGCGACCCAAAACGGTCCAAAAGATGGCCGAAGCTTCCAACGAGTGGCGAACGCTCGTCCGGTGTCAGAAACCACTGGAAATGCACTTGCAGCGAAGGAAACGGGCCGAGCTCGAGGACTTCCGGTGCTCCTCCCAAGAAAACGCGAGCGGGAATGCCCCGGACTCCGTTTTCTCGTCCTGGGGTAAAAAGCGGTCCCCCGACGGTTTCTTTCCTTTGCTCCGTATTGGTCATAAGTCTTTCGATCTTCGGGTCTCGTGCTCCGAGGACTTCAACCCACACTCCTGGCATGCTCCCTGACACGTTTTCCGGAGGTATAGGTCGGGAAGCGAGCTCGTTGGAGGGAGAACTGTGGTGCGACCCAAAACGGTCCAAAAGATGGCCGAAGCTTCCAAGGAGTGGCGAACGCTCGTCCGGTGTCAGAAACCACTGGAAATGCACTTGCAGCGAAGGAAACGGGCCGAGCTCGAGGACTTCCGGTGCTCGTCCCAAGAAAACGCGAGCGGGAATGCCCCGGACTCAGTTTTCTCGTCCTGGGGTAAAAAGCGGTCCCCCGACGGTTTCTTCCCTTTGCTCCGTATTGGTCATAAGTCTTTCGATCTTCGGGTCTCGTGCTCCGAGGACTTCAACCCACACTCCTGGCATGCTCCCTGACACGTTTTCCGGAGGTATAGGTCGGGAAGCGAGCTCGTTGGAGGGAGAACTGTGGTGCGACCCAAAACGGTCCAAAAGATGGCCGAAGCTTCCAACGAGTGGCGAACGCTCGTCCGGTGTCAGAAACCACTGGAAATGCACTTGCAGCGAAGGAAACGGGTCGAGCTCGAGGACTTCCGGTGCTCGTCCCAAGAAAACGCGAGCGGGAATGCCCCGGACTCAGTTTTCTCGTCCTGGGGTAAAAAGCGGTCCCCCGACGGTTTCTTCCCTTTGCTCCGTATTGGTCATAAGTCTTTCGATCTTCGGGTCTCGTGCTCCGAGGACTTCAACCCACACTCCTGGCATGCTCCCTGACACGTTTTCCGGAGGTATAGGTCGGGAAGCGAGCTCGTTGGAGGGAGAACTGTGGTGCGACCCAAAACGGTCCAAAAGATGGCCGAAGCTTCCAACGAGTGGCGAACGCTCGTCCGGTGTCAGAAACCACTGGAAATGCACTTGCAGCGAAGGAAACGGGCCGAGCTCGAGGACTTCCGGTGCTCGTCCCAAGAAAACGCGAGCGGGAATGCCCCGGACTCAGTTTTCTCGTCCTGGGGTAAAAAGCGGTCCCCCGACGGTTTCTTCCCTTTGCTCCGTATTGGTCATAAGTCTTTCGATCTTCGGGTCTCGTGCTCCGAGGACTTCAACCCACACTCCTGGCATGCTCCCTGACACGTTTTCCGGAGGTATAGGTCGGGAAGCGAGCTCGTTGGAGGGAGAACTGTGGTGCGACCCAAAACGGTCCAAAAGATGGCCGAAGCTTCCAACGAGTGGCAAACGCTCGTCCGGTGTCAGAAACCACTGGAAATGCACTTGCAGCGAAGGAAACGGGCCGAGCTCGAGGACTTCCGGTGCTCGTCCCAAGAAAACGCGAGCGGGAATGCCCCGGACTCAGTTTTCTCGTCCTGGGGTAAAAAGCGGTCCCCCGACGGTTTCTTCCCTTTGCTCCGTATTGGTCATAAGTCTTTCGATCTTCGGGTCTCGTGCTCCGAGGACTTCAACCCACACTCCTGGCATGCTCCCTGACACGTTTTCCGGAGGTATAGGTCGGGAAGCGAGCTCGTTGGAGGGAGAACTGTGGTGCGACCCAAAACGGTCCAAAAGATGGCCGAAGCTTCCAACGAGTGGCGAACGCTCGTCCGGTGTCAGAAACCACTGGAAATGCACTTGCAGCGAAGGAAACGGGCCGAGCTCGAGGACTTCCGGTGCTCGTCCCAAGAAAACGCGAGCGGGAATGCCCCGGACTCAGTTTTCTCGTCCTGGGGTAAAAAGCGGTCCCCCGACGGTTTCTTCCCTTTGCTCCGTATTGGTCATAAGTCTTTCGATCTTCGGGTCTCGTGCTCCGAGGACTTCAACCCACACTCCTGGCATGCTCCCTGACATGTTTTCCGGAGGTATAGGTCGGGAAGCGAGCTCGTTGGAGGGAGAACTGTGGTGCGACCCAAAACGGTCCAAAAGATGGCCGAAGCTTCCAACGAGTGGCGAACGCTCGTCCGGTGTCAGAAACCACTGGAAATGCACTTGCAGCGAAGGAAACGGGCCGAGCTCGAGGACTTCCGGTGCTCGTCCCAAGAAAACGCGAGCGGGAATGCCCCGGACTCAGTTTTCTCGTCCTGGGGTAAAAAGCGGTCCCCCGACGGTTTCTTCCCTTTGCTCCGTATTGGTCATAAGTCTTTCGATCTTCGGGTCTCGTGCTCCGAGGACTTCAACCCACACTCCTGGCATGCTCCCTGACACGTTTTCCGGAGGTATAGGTCGGGAAGCGTGCTCGTTGGAGGGAGAACTGTGGTGCGACCCAAAACGGTCCAAAAGATGGCCGAAGCTTCCAACGAGTGGCGAACGCTCGTCCGGTGTCAGAAACCACTGGAAATGCACTTGCAGCGAAGGAAACGGGCCGAGCTCGAGGACTTCCGGTGCTCGTCCCAAGAAAACGCGAGCGGGAATGCCCCGGACTCAGTTTTCTCGTCCTGGGGTAAAAAGCGGTCCCCCGACGGTTTCTTCCCTTTGCTCCGTATTGGTCATAAGTCTTTCGATCTTCGGGTCTCGTGCTCCGAGGACTTCAACCCACACTCCTGGCATGCTCCCTGACACGTTTTCCGGAGGTATAGGTCGGGAAGCGAGCTCGTTGGAGGGAGAACTGTGGTGCGACCCAAAACGGTCCAAAAGATGGCCGAAGCTTCCAACGAGTGGCGAACGCTCGTCCGGTGTCAGAAACCACTGGAAATGCACTTGCAGCGAAGGAAACGGGCCGAGCTCGAGGACTTCCGGTGCTCGTCCCAAGAAAACGCGAGCGGGAATGCCCCGGACTCAGTTTTCTCGTCCTGGGGTAAAAAGCGGTCCCCCGACGGTTTCTTCCCTTTGCTCCGTATTGGTCATAAGTCTTTCGATCTTCGGGTCTCGTGCTCCGAGGACTTCAACCCACACTCCTGGCATGCTCCCTGACACGTTTTCCGGAGGTATAGGTCGGGAAGCGAGCTCGTTGGAGGGAGAACTGTGGTGCGACCCAAAACGGTCCAAAAGATGGCCGAAGCTTCCAACGAGTGGCGAACGCTCGTCCGGTGTCAGAAACCACTGGAAATGCACTTGCAGCGAAGGAAACGGGCCGAGCTCGAGGACTTCCGGTGCTCGTCCCAAGAAAACGCGAGCGGGAATGCCCCGGACTCAGTTTTCTCGTCCTGGGGTAAAAAGCGGTCCCCCGACGGTTTCTTCCCTTTGCTCCGTATTGGTCATAAGTCTTTCGATCTTCGGGTCTCGTGCTCCGAGGACTTCAACCCACACTCCTGGCATGCTCCCTGACATGTTTTCCGGAGGTATAGGTCGGGAAGCGAGCTCGTTGGAGGGAGAACTGTGGTGCGACCCAAAACGGTCCAAAAGATGGCCGAAGCTTCCAACGAGTGGCGAACGCTCGTCCGGTGTCAGAAACCACTGGAAATGCACTTGCAGCGAAGGAAACGGGCCGAGCTCGAGGACTTCCGGTGCTCGTCCCAAGAAAACGCGAGCGGGAATGCCCCGGACTCAGTTTTCTCGTCCTGGGGTAAAAAGCGGTCCCCCGACGGTTTCTTCCCTTTGCTCCGTATTGGTCATAAGTCTTTCGATCTTCGGGTCTCGTGCTCCGAGGACTTCAACCCACACTCCTGGCATGCTCCCTGACACGTTTTCCGGAGGTATAGGTCGGGAAGCGTGCTCGTTGGAGGGAGAACTGTGGTGCGACCCAAAACGGTCCAAAAGATGGCCGAAGCTTCCAACGAGTGGCGAACGCTCGTCCGGTGTCAGAAACCACTGGAAATGCACTTGCAGCGAAGGAAACGGGCCGAGCTCGAGGACTTCCGGTGCTCGTCCCAAGAAAACGCGAGCGGGAATGCCCCGGACTCAGTTTTCTCGTCCTGGGGTAAAAAGCGGTCCCCCGACGGTTTCTTCCCTTTGCTCCGTATTGGTCATAAGTCTTTCGATCTTCGGGTCTCGTGCTCCGAGGACTTCAACCCACACTCCTGGCATGCTCCCTGACACGTTTTCCGGAGGTATAGGTCGGGAAGCGAGCTCGTTGGAGGGAGAACTGTGGTGCGACCCAAAACGGTCCAAAAGATGGCCGAAGCTTCCAACGAGTGGCGAACGCTCGTCCGGTGTCAGAAACCACTGGAAATGCACTTGCAGCGAAGGAAACGGGCCGAGCTCGAGGACTTCCGGTGCTCGTCCCAAGAAAACGCGAGCGGGAATGCCCCGGACTCAGTTTTCTCGTCCTGGGGTAAAAAGCGGTCCCCCGACGGTTTCTTCCCTTTGCTCCGTATTGGTCATAAGTCTTTCGATCTTCGGGTCTCGTGCTCCGAGGACTTCAACCCACACTCCTGGCATGCTCCCTGACACGTTTTCCGGAGGTATAGGTCGGGAAGCGAGCTCGTTGGAGGGAGAACTGTGGTGCGACCAAAAACGGTCCAAAAGATGGCCGAAGCTTCCAACGAGTGGCGAACGCTCGTCCGGTGTCAGAAACCACTGGAAATGCACTTGCAGCGAAGGAAACGGGCCGAGCTCGAGGACTTCCGGTGCTCGTCCCAAGAAAACGCGAGCGGGAATGCCCCGGACTCAGTTTTCTCGTCTTGGGGTAAAAAGCGGTCCCCCGACGGTTTCTTCCCTTTGCTCCGTATTGGTCATAAGTCTTTCGATCTTCGGGTCTCGTGCTCCGAGGACTTCAACCCACACTCCTGGCATGCTCCCTGACACGTTTTCCGGAGGTATAGGTGGGGAAGCGAGCTCGTTGGAGGGAGAACTGTGGTGCGACCCAAAACGGTCCAAAAGATGGCCGAAGCTTCCAACGAGTGGCGAACGCTCGTCCGGTGTCAGAAACCACTGGAAATGCACTTGCAGCGAAGGAAACGGGCCGAGCTCGAGGACTTCCGGTGCTCGTCCCAAGAAAACGCGAGCGGGAATGCCCCGGACTCAGTTTTCTCGTCCTGGGGTAAAAAGCGGTCCCCCGACGGTTTCTTCCCTTTGCTCCGTATTGGTCATAAGTCTTTCGATCTTCGGGTCTCGTGCTCCGAGGACTTCAACCCACACTCCTGGCATGCTCCCTGACACGTTTTCCGGAGGTATAGGTCGGGAAGCGAGCTCGTTGGAGGGAGAACTGTGGTGCGACCCAAAACGGTCCAAAAGATGGCCGAAGCTTCCAACGAGTGGCGAACGCTCGTCCGGTGTCAGAAACCACTGGAAATGCACTTGCAGCGAAGGAAACGGGCCGAGCTCGAGGACTTCCGGTGCTCGTCCCAAGAAAACGCGAGCGGGAATGCCCCGGACTCAGTTTTCTCGTCCTGGGGTAAAAAGCGGTCCCCCGACGGTTTCTTCCCTTTGCTCCGTATTGGTCATAAGTCTTTCGATCTTCGGGTCTCGTGCTCCGAGGACTTCAACCCACACTCCTGGCATGCTCCCTGACACGTTTTCCGGAGGTATAGGTCGGGAAGCGAGCTCGTTGGAGGGAGAACTGTGGTGCGACCCAAAACGGTCCAAAAGATGGCCGAAGCTTCCAACGAGTGGCGAACGCTCGTCCGGTGTCAGAAACCACTGGAAATGCACTTGCAGCGAAGGAAACGGGCCGAGCTCGAGGACTTCCGGTGCTCGTCCCAAGAAAACGCGAGCGGGAATGCCCCGGACTCAGTTTTCTCGTCCTGGGGTAAAAAGCGGTCCCCCGACGGTTTCTTCCCTTTGCTCCGTATTGGTCATAAGTCTTTCGATCTTCGGGTCTCGTGCTCCGAGGACTTCAACCCACACTCCTGGCATGCTCCCTGACACGTTTTCCGGAGGTATAGGTCGGGAAGCGAGCTCGTTGGAGGGAGAACTGTGGTGCGACCCAAAACGGTCCAAAAGATGGCCGAAGCTTCCAACGAGTGGCGAACGCTCGTCCGGTGTCAGAAACCACTGGAAATGCACTTGCAGTTCAGGAAACGGGCCGAGCTCGAGGACTTCCGGTGCTCGTCCCAAGAAAACGCGAGCGGGAATGCCCCGGACTCAGTTTTCTCGTCCTGGGGTAAAAAGCGGTCCCCCGACGGTTTCTTCCCTTTGCTCCGTATTGGTCATAAGTCTTTCGATCTTCGGGTCTCGTGCTCCGAGGACTTCAACCCACACTCCTGGCATGCTCCCTGACACGTTTTCCGGAGGTATAGGTCGGGAAGCGAGCTCGTTGGAGGGAGAACTGTGGTGCGACCCAGAACGGTCCAAAAGATGGCCGAAGCTTCCAACGAGTGGCGAACGCTCGTCCGGTGTCAGAAACCACTGGAAATGCACTTGCAGTGAAGGAAACGGGCCGAGCTCGAGGACTTCCGGTGCTCGTCCCAAGAAAACGCGAGCGGGAATGCCCCGGACTCAGTTTTCTCGTCCTGGGGTAAAAAGCGGTCCCCCGACGGTTTCTTCCCTTTGCTCCGTATTGGTCATAAGTCTTTCGATCTTCGGGTCTCGTGCTCCGAGGACTTCAACCCACACTCCTGGCATGCTCCCTGACACGTTTTCCGGAGGTATAGGTCGGGAAGCGAGCTCGTTGGAGGGAGAACTGTGGTGCGACCCAAAACGGTCCAAAAGATGGCCGAAGCTTCCAACGAGTGGCGAACGCTCGTCCGGTGTCAGAAACCACTGGAAATGCACTTGCAGCGAAGGAAACGGGCCGAGCTCGAGGACTTCCAGTGCTCGTCCCAAGAAAACGCGAGCGGGAATGCCCCGGACTCAGTTTTCTCGTCCTGGGGTAAAAAGCGGTCCCCCGACGGTTTCTTCCCTTTGCTCCGTATTGGTCATAAGTCTTTCGATCTTCGGGTCTCGTGCTCCGAGGACTTCAACCCACACTCCTGGCATGCTCCCTGACACGTTTTCCGGAGGTATAGGTCGGGAAGCGAGCTCGTTGGAGGGAGAACTGTGGTGCGACCCAAAACGGTCCAAAAGATGGCCGAAGCTTCCAACGAGTGGCGAACGCTCGTCCGGTGTCAGAAACCACTGGAAATGCACTTGCAGCGAAGGAAACGGGCCGAGCTCGAGGACTTCCGGTGCTCGTCCCAAGAAAACGCGAGCGGGAATGCCCCGGACTCAGTTTTCTCGTCCTGGGGTAAAAAGCGGTCCCCCGACGGTTTCTTCCCTTTGCTCCGTATTGGTCATAAGTCTTTCGATCTTCGGGTCTCGTGCTCCGAGGACTTCAACCCACACTCCTGGCATGCTCCCTGACACGTTTTCCGGAGGTATAGGTCGGGAAGCGAGCTCGTTGGAGGGAGAACTGTGGTGCGACCCAAAACGGTCCAAAAGATGGCCGAAGCTTCCAACGAGTGGCGAACGCTCGTCCGGTGTCAGAAACCACTGGAAATGCACTTGCAGCGAAGGAAACGGGCCGAGCTCGAGGACTTCCGGTGCTCGTCCCAAGAAAACGCGAGCGGGAATGCCCCGGACTCAGTTTTCTCGTCCTGGGGTAAAAAGCGGTCCCCCGACGGTTTCTTCCCTTTGCTCCGTATTGGTCATAAGTCTTTCGATCTTCGGGTCTCGTGCTCCGAGGACTTCAACCCACACTCCTGGCATGCTCCCTGACACGTTTTCCGGAGGTATAGGTCGGGAAGCGAGCTCGTTGGAGGGAGAACTGTGGTGCGACCCAAAACGGTCCAAAAGATGGCCGAAGCTTCCAACGAGTGGCGAACGCTCGTCCGGTGTCAGAAACCACTGGAAATGCACTTGCAGCGAAGGAAACGGGCCGAGCTCGAGGACTTCCAGTGCTCGTCCCAAGAAAACGCGAGCGGGAATGCCCCGGACTCAGTTTTCTCGTCCTGGGGTAAAAAGCGGTCCCCCGACGGTTTCTTCCCTTTGCTCCGTATTGGTCATAAATCTTTCGATCTTCGGGTCTCGTGCTCCGAGGACTTCAACCCACACTCCTGGCATGCTCCCTGACACGTTTTCCGGAGGTATAGGTCGGGAAGCGAGCTCGTTGGAGGGAGAACTGTGGTGCGACCCAAAACGGTCCAAAAGATGGCCGAAGCTTCCAACGAGTGGCGAACGCTCGTCCGGTGTCAGAAACCACTGGAAATGCACTTGCAGCGAAGGAAACGGGCCGAGCTCGAGGACTTCCAGTGCTCGTCCCAAGAAAACGCGAGCGGGAATGCCCCGGACTCAGTTTTCTCGTCCTGGGGTAAAAAGCGGTCCCCCGACGGTTTCTTCCCTTTGCTCCGTATTGGTCATAAGTCTTTCGATCTTCGGGTCTCGTGCTCCGAGGACTTCAACCCACACTCCTGGCATGCTCCCTGACACGTTTTCCGGAGGTATAGGTCGGGAAGCGAGCTCGTTGGAGGGAGAACTGTGGTGCGACCCAAAACGGTCCAAAAGATGGCCGAAGCTTCCAACGAGTGGCGAACGCTCGTCCGGTGTCAGAAACCACTGGAAATGCACTTGCAGCGAAGGAAACGGGCCGAGCTCGAGGACTTCCGGTGCTCGTCCCAAGAAAACGCGAGCGGGAATGCCCCGGACTCAGTTTTCTCGTCCTGGGGTAAAAAGCGGTCCCCCGACGGTTTCTTCCCTTTGCTCCGTATTGGTCATAAGTCTTTCGATCTTCGGGTCTCGTGCTCCGAGGACTTCAACCCACACTCCTGGCATGCTCCCTGACACGTTTTCCGGAGGTATAGGTCGGGAAGCGAGCTCGTTGGAGGGAGAACTGTGGTGCGACCCAAAACGGTCCAAAAGATGGCCGAAGCTTCCAACGAGTGGCGAACGCTCGTCCGGTGTCAGAAACCACTGGAAATGCACTTGCAGCGAAGGAAACGGGCCGAGCTCGAGGACTTCCGGTGCTCGTCCCAAGAAAACGCGAGCGGGAATGCCCCGGACTCAGTTTTCTCGTCCTGGGGTAAAAAGCGGTCCCCCGACGGTTTCTTCCCTTTGCTCCGTATTGGTCATAAGTCTTTCGATCTTCGGGTCTCGTGCTCCGAGGACTTCAACCCACACTCCTGGCATGCTCCCTGACACGTTTTCCGGAGGTATAGGTCGGGAAGCGAGCTCGTTGGAGGGAGAACTGTGGTGCGACCCAAAACGGTCCAAAAGATGGCCGAAGCTTCCAACGAGTGGCGAACGCTCGTCCGGTGTCAGAAACCACTGGAAATGCACTTGCAGCGAAGGAAACGGGCCGAGCTCGAGGACTTCCAGTGCTCGTCCCAAGAAAACGCGAGCGGGAATGCCCCGGACTCAGTTTTCTCGTCCTGGGGTAAAAAGCGGTCCCCCGACGGTTTCTTCCCTTTGCTCCGTATTGGTCATAAATCTTTCGATCTTCGGGTCTCGTGCTCCGAGGACTTCAACCCACACTCCTGGCATGCTCCCTGACACGTTTTCCGGAGGTATAGGTCGGGAAGCGAGCTCGTTGGAGGGAGAACTGTGGTGCGACCCAAAACGGTCCAAAAGATGGCCGAAGCTTCCAACGAGTGGCGAACGCTCGTCCGGTGTCAGAAACCACTGGAAATGCACTTGCAGCGAAGGAAACGGGCCGAGCTCGAGGACTTCCGGTGCTCGTCCCAAGAAAACGCGAGCGGGAATGCCCCGGACTCAGTTTTCTCGTCCTGGGGTAAAAAGCGGTCCCCCGACGGTTTCTTCCCTTTGCTCCGTATTGGTCATAAGTCTTTCGATCTTCGGGTCTCGTGCTCCGAGGACTTCAACCCACACTCCTAGCATGCTCCCTGACACGTTTTCCGGAGGTATAGGTCGGGAAGCGAGTTCGTTGGAGGGAGAACTGTGGTGCGACCCAAAACGGTCCAAAAGATGGCCGAAGCTTCCAACGAGTGGCGAACGCTCGTCCGGTGTCAGAAACCACTGGAAATGCACTTGCAGCGAAGGAAACGGGCCGAGCTCGAGGACTTCCGGTGCTTGTCCCAAGAAAACGCGAGCGGGAATGCCCCGGACTCAGTTTTCTCGTCCTGGGGTAAAAAGCGGTCCCCCGACGGTTTCTTCCCTTTGCTCCGTATTGGTCATAAGTCTTTCGATCTTCGGGTCTCGTGCTCCGAGGACTTCAACCCACACTCCTGGCATGCTCCCTGACACGTTTTCCGGACGTATAGGTCGGGAAGCGAGCTCGTTGGAGGGAGAACTGTGGTGCGACCCAAAACGGTCCAAAAGATGGCCGAAGCTTCCAACGAGTGGCGAACGCTCGTCCGGTGTCAGAAACCACTGGAAATGCACTTGCAGCGAAGGAAACGGGCCGAGCTCGAGGACTTCCGGTGCTCGTCCCAAGAAAACGCGAGCGGGAATGCCCCGGACTCAGTTTTCTCGTCCTGGGGTAAAAAGCGGTCCCCCGACGGTTTCTTTCCTTTGCTCCGTATTGGTCATAAGTCTTTCGATCTTCGGGTCTCGTGCTCCGAGGACTTCAACCCACACTCCTAGCATGCTCCCTGACACGTTTTCCGAAGGTATAGGTCGGGAAGCGAGCTCGTTGGAGGGAGAACTGTGGTGCGACCCAAAACGGTCCAAAAGATGGCCGAAGCTTCCAACGAGTGGCGAACGCTCGTCCGGTGTCAGAAACCACTGGAAATGCACTTGCAGCGATGGAAACGGGCCGAGCTCGAGGACTTCCGGTGCTCGTCCCAAGAAAACGCGAGCGGGAATGCCCCGGACTCAGTTTTCTCGTCCTGGGGTAAAAAGCGGTCCCCCGACGGTTTCTTCCCTTTGCTCCGTATTGGTCATAAGTCTTTCGATCTTCGGGTCTCGTGCTCCGAGGACTTCAACCCACACTCCTGGCATGCTCCCTGACACGTTTTCCGGACGTATAGGTCGGGAAGCGAGCTCGTTGGAGGGAGAACTGTGGTGCGACCCAAAACGGTCCAAAAGATGGCCGAAGCTTCCAACGAGTGGCGAACGCTCGTCCGGTGTCAGAAACCACTGGAAATGCACTTGCAGCGAAGGAAACGGGCCGAGCTCGAGGACTTCCGGTGCTCGTCCCAAGAAAACGCGAGCGGGAATGCCCCGGACTCAGTTTTCTCGTCCTGGGGTAAAAAGCGGTCCCCCGACGGTTTCTTCCCTTTGCTCCGTATTGGTCATAAGTCTTTCGATCTTCGGGTCTCGTGCTCCGAGGACTTCAACCCACACTCCTGGCATGCTCCCTGACACGTTTTCCGGAGGTATAGGTCGGGAAGCGAGCTCGTTGGAGGGAGAACTGTGGTGCGACCCAAAACGGTCCAAAAGATGGCCGAAGCTTCCAACGAGTGGCGAACGCTCGTCCGGTGTCAGAAACCACTGGAAATGCACTTGCAGCGAAGGAAACGGGCCGAGCTCGAGGACTTCCAGTGCTCGTCCCAAGAAAACGCGAGCGGGAATGCCCCGGACTCAGTTTTCTCGTCCTGGGGTAAAAAGCGGTCCCCCGACGGTTTCTTCCCTTTGCTTCGTATTGGTCATAAGTCTTTCGATCTTCGGGTCTCGTGCTCCGAGGACTTCAACCCACACTCCTGGCATGCTCCCTGACACGTTTTCCGGAGGTATAGGTCGGGAAGCGAGCTCGTTGGAGGGAGAACTGTGGTGCGACCCAAAACGGTCCAAAAGATGGCCGAAGCTGCCAACGAGTGGCGAACGCTCGTCCGGTGTCAGAAACCACTAGAAATGCACTTGCAGCGAAGGAAACGGGCCGAGCTCGAGGACTTCCAGTGCTCGTCCCAAGAAAACGCGAGCGGGAATGCCCCGGACTCAGTTTTCTCGTCCGGGGGTAAAAAGCGGTCCCCCGACGGTTTCTTCCCTTTGCTCCGTATTGGTCATAAGTCTTTCGATCTTCGGGTCTCGTGCTCCGAGGACTTCAACCCACACTCCTGGCATGCTCCCTGACACGTTTTCCGGAGGTATAGGTCGGGAAGCGAGCTCGTTGGAGGGAGAACTGTGGTGCGACCCAAAACGGTCCAAAAGATGGCCGAAGCTGCCAACGAGTGGCGAACGCTCGTCCGGTGTCAGAAACCACTAGAAATGCACTTGCAGCGAAGGAAACGGGCCGAGCTCGAGGACTTCCAGTGCTCGTCCCAAGAAAACGCGAGCGGGAATGCCCCGGACTCAGTTTTCTCGTCCGGGGGTAAAAAGCGGTCCCCCGACGGTTTCTTCCCTTTGCTCCGTATTGGTCATAAGTCTTTCGATCTTCGGGTCTCGTGCTCCGAGGACTTCAACCCACACTCCTGGCATGCTCCCTGACACGTTTTCCGGAGGTATAGGTCGGGAAGCGAGCTCGTTGGAGGGAGAACTGTGGTGCGACCCAAAACGGTCCAAAAGATGGCCGAAGCTTCCAACGAGTGGCGAACGCTCGTCCGGTGTCAGAAACCACTGGAAATGCACTTGCAGCGAAGGAAACGGGCCGAGCTCGAGGACTTCCGGTGCTCGTCCCAAGAAAACGCGAGCGAGAATGCTCCGGACTCAGTTTTCTCGTCCTGGGGTAAAAAGCGGTCCCCCGACGGTTTCTTCCCTTTGCTCCGTATTGGTCATAAGTCTTTCGATCTTCGGGTCTCGTGCTCCGAGGACTTCAACCCACACTCCTGGCATGCTCCCTGACACGTTTTCCGGAGGTATAGGTCGGGAAGCGAGCTCGTTGGAGGGAGAACTGTGGTGCGACCCAAAACGGTCCAAAAGATGGCCGAAGCTTCCAACGAGTGGCGAACGCTCGTCCGGTGTCAGAAACCACTGGAAATGCACTTGCAGCGAAGGAAACGGGCCGAGCTCGAGGACTTCCGGTGCTCGTCCCAAGAAAACGCGAGCGGGAATGCCCCGGACTCAGTTTTCTCGTCCTGGGGTAAAAAGCGGTCCCCCGACGGTTTCTTCCCTTTGCTCCGTATTGGTCATAAGTCTTTCGATCTTCGGGTCTCGTGCTCCGAGGACTTCAACCCACACTCCTGGCATGCTCCCTGACACGTTTTCCGGAGGTATAGGTCGGGAAGCGAGCTCGTTGGCGGGAGAACTGTGGTGCGACCCAAAACGGTCCAAAAGATGGCCGAAGCTTCCAACGAGTGGCGAACGCTCGTCCGGTGTCAGAAACCACTGGAAATGCACTTGCAGCGAAGGAAACGGGCCGAGCTCGAGGACTTCCGGTGCTCGTCCCAAGAAAACGCGAGCGGGAATGCCCCGGACTCAGTTTTCTCGTCCTGGGGTAAAAAGCGGTCCCCCGACGGTTTCTTCCCTTTGCTCCGTATTGGTCATAAGTCTTTCGATCTTCGGGTCTCGTGCTCCGAGGACTTCAACCCACACTCCTGGCATGCTCCCTGACACGTTTTCCGGAGGTATAGGTCGGGAAGCGAGCTCGTTGGAGGGAGAACTGTGGTGCGACCCAAAACGGTCCAAAAGATGGCCGAAGCTTCCAACGAGTGGCGAACGCTCGTCCGGTGTCAGAAACCACTGGAAATGCACTTGCAGCGAAGGAAACGGGCCGAGCTCGAGGACTTCCGGTGCTCGTCCCAAGAAAACGCGAGCGGGAATGCCCCGGACTCAGTTTTCTCGTCCTGGGGTAAAAAGCGGTCCCCCGACGGTTTCTTCCCTTTGCTCCGTATTGGTCATAAGTCTTTCGATCTTCGGGTCTCGTGCTCCGAGGACTTCAACCCACACTCCTGGCATGCTCCCTGACACGTTTTCCGGAGGTATAGGTCGGGAAGCGAGCTCGTTGGAGGGAGAACTGTGGTGCGACCCAAAACGGTCCAAAAGATGGCCGAAGCTTCCAACGAGTGGCGAACGCTCGTCCGGTGTCAGAAACCACTGGAAATGCACTTGCAGCGAAGGAAACGGGCCGAGCTCGAGGACTTCCGGTGCTCGTCCCAAGAAAACGCGAGCGGGAATGCCCCGGACTCATTTTTCTCGTCCTGGGGTAAAAAGCGGTCCCCCGACGGTTTCTTCCCTTTGCTCCGTATTGGTCATAAGTCTTTCGATCTTCGGGTCTCGTGCTCCGAGGACTTCAACCCACACTCCTGGCATGCTCCCTGACACGTTTTCCGGAGGTATAGGTCGGGAAGCGAGCTCGTTGGAGGGAGAACTGTGGTGCGACCCAAAACGGTCCAAAAGATGGCCGAAGCTTCCAACGAGTGGCGAACGCTCGTCCGGTGTCAGAAACCACTGGAAATGCACTTGCAGCGAAGGAAACGGGCCGAGCTCGAGGACTTCCGGTGCTCGTCCCAAGAAAACGCGAGCGAGAATGCTCCGGACTCAGTTTTCTCGTCCTGGGGTAAAAAGCGGTCCCCCGACGGTTTCTTCCCTTTGCTCCGTATTGGTCATAAGTCTTTCGATCTTCGGGTCTCGTGCTCCGAGGACTTCAACCCACACTCCTGGCATGCTCCCTGACACGTTTTCCGGAGGTATAGGTCGGGAAGCGAGCTCGTTGGAGGGAGAACTGTGGTGCGACCCAAAACGGTCCAAAAGATGGCCGAAGCTTCCAACGAGTGGCGAACGCTCGTCCGGTGTCAGAAACCACTGGAAATGCACTTGCAGCGAAGGAAACGGGCCGAGCTCGAGGACTTCCGGTGCTCGTCCCAAGAAAACGCGAGCGGGAATGCCCCGGACTCAGTTTTCTCGTCCTGGGGTAAAAAGCGGTCCCCCGACGGTTTCTTCCCTTTGCTCCGTATTGGTCATAAGTCTTTCGATCTTCGGGTCTCGTGCTCCGAGGACTTCAACCCACACTCCTGGCATGCTCCCTGACACGTTTTCCGGAGGTATAGGTCGGGAAGCGAGCTCGTTGGCGGGAGAACTGTGGTGCGACCCAAAACGGTCCAAAAGATGGCCGAAGCTTCCAACGAGTGGCGAACGCTCGTCCGGTGTCAGAAACCACTGGAAATGCACTTGCAGCGAAGGAAACGGGCCGAGCTCGAGGACTTCCGGTGCTCGTCCCAAGAAAACGCGAGCGGGAATGCCCCGGACTCAGTTTTCTCGTCCTGGGGTAAAAAGCGGTCCCCCGACGGTTTCTTCCCTTTGCTCCGTATTGGTCATAAGTCTTTCGATCTTCGGGTCTCGTGCTCCGAGGACTTCAACCCACACTCCTGGCATGCTCCCTGACACGTTTTCCGGAGGTATAGGTCGGGAAGCGAGCTCGTTGGAGGGAGAACTGTGGTGCGACCCAAAACGGTCCAAAAGATGGCCGAAGCTTCCAACGAGTGGCGAACGCTCGTCCGGTGTCAGAAACCACTGGAAATGCACTTGCAGCGAAGGAAACGGGCCGAGCTGGAGGACTTCCGGTGCTCGTCCCAAGAAAACGCGAGCGGGAATGCCCCGGACTCAGTTTTCTCGTCCTGGGGTAAAAAGCGGTCCCCCGACGGTTTCTTCCCTTTGCTCCGTATTGGTCATAAGTCTTTCGATCTTCGGGTCTCGTGCTCCGAGGACTTCAACCCACACTCCTGGCATGCTCCCTGACACGTTTTCCGGAGGTATAGGTCGGGAAGCGAGCTCGTTGGAGGGAGAACTGTGGTGCGACCCAAAACGGTCCAAAAGATGGCCGAAGCTTCCAACGAGTGGCGAACGCTCGTCCGGTGTCAGAAACCACTGGAAATGCACTTGCAGCGAAGGAAACGGGCCGAGCTCGAGGACTTCCGGTGCTCGTCCCAAGAAAACGCGAGCGGGAATGCCCCGGACTCAGTTTTCTCGTCCTGGGGTAAAAAGCGGTCCCCCGACGGTTTCTTCCCTTTGCTCCGTATTGGTCATAAGTCTTTCGATCTTCGGGTCTCGTGCTCCGAGGACTTCAACCCACACGCCTGGCATGCTCCCTGACACGTTTTCCGGAGGTATAGGTCGGGAAGCGAGCTCGTTGGAGGGAGAACTGTGGTGCGACCCAAAACGGTCCAAAAGATGGCCGAAGCTTCCAACGAGTGGCGAACGCTCGTTCGGTGTCAGAAACCACTGGAAATGCACTTGCAGCGAAGGAAACGGGCTGAGCTCGAGGACTTCTGGTGCTCGTCCCAAGAAAACGCGAGCGGGAATGCCCCGGACTCAGTTTTCTCGTCCTGGGGTAAAAAGCGGTCCCC
Source organism: Cucumis melo (assembly GCF_025177605.1). NCBI lineage: Eukaryota > Viridiplantae > Streptophyta > Magnoliopsida > Cucurbitales > Cucurbitaceae > Cucumis > Cucumis melo. The sequence continues at coordinate 169,267 of NW_026123758.1, forward strand.
CGACGGTTTCTTCCCTTTGCTCCGTATTGGTCATAAGTCTTTCGATCTTCGGGTCTCGTGCTCCGAGGACTTCAACCCACACTCCTGGCATGCTCCCTGACACGTTTTCCGGAGGTATAGGTCGGGAAGCGAGCTCGTTGGAGGGAGAACTGTGGTGCGACCCAAAACGGTCCAAAAGATGGCCGAAGCTTCCAACGAGTGGCGAACGCTCGTCCGGTGTCAGAAACCACTGGAAATGCACTTGCAGCGAAGGAAACGGGCCGAGCTGGAGGACTTCCGGTGCTCGTCCCAAGAAAACGCGAGCGGGAATGCCCCGGACTCAGTTTTCTCGTCCTGGGGTAAAAAGCGGTCCCCCGACGGTTTCTTCCCTTTGCTCCGTATTGGTCATAAGTCTTTCGATCTTCGGGTCTCGTGCTCCGAGGACTTCAACCCACACTCCTGGCATGCTCCCTGACACGTTTTCCGGAGGTATAGGTCGGGAAGCGAGCTCGTTGGAGGGAGAACTGTGGTGCGACCCAAAACGGTCCAAAAGATGGCCGAAGCTTCCAACGAGTGGCGAACGCTCGTCCGGTGTCAGAAACCACTGGAAATGCACTTGCAGCGAAGGAAACGGGCCGAGCTCGAGGACTTCCGGTGCTCGTCCCAAGAAAACGCGAGCGGGAATGCCCCGGACTCAGTTTTCTCGTCCTGGGGTAAAAAGCGGTCCCCCGACGGTTTCTTCCCTTTGCTCCGTATTGGTCATAAGTCTTTCGATCTTCGGGTCTCGTGCTCCGAGGACTTCAACCCACACGCCTGGCATGCTCCCTGACACGTTTTCCGGAGGTATAGGTCGGGAAGCGAGCTCGTTGGAGGGAGAACTGTGGTGCGACCCAAAACGGTCCAAAAGATGGCCGAAGCTTCCAACGAGTGGCGAACGCTCGTCCGGTGTCAGAAACCACTGGAAATGCACTTGCAGCGAAGGAAACGGGCTGAGCTCGAGGACTTCTGGTGCTCGTCCCAAGAAAACGCGAGCGGGAATGCCCCGGACTCAGTTTTCTCGTCCTGGGGTAAAAAGCGGTCCCCCGACGGTTTCTTCCCTTTGCTCCGTATTGGTCATAAGTCTTTCGATCTTCGGGTCTCGTGCTCCGAGGACTTCAACCCACACTCCTGGCATGCTCCTTGACACGTTTTCCGGAGGTATAGGTCGGGAAGCGAGCTCGTTGGAGGGAGAACTGTGGTGCGACCCAAAACGGTCCAAAAGATGGTCGAAGCTTCCAACGAGTGGCGAACGCTCGTCCGGTGTCAGAAACCACTGGAAATGCACTTGCAGCGAAGGAAACGGGCTGAGCTCGAGGACTTCCGGTGCTCGTCCCAAGAAAACGCGAGCGGGAATGACCCGGACTCAGTTTTCTCGTCCTGGGGTAAAAAGCGGTCCCCCGACGGTTTCTTCCCTTTGCTCCGTATTGGTCATAAGTCTTTCGATCTTCGGGTCTCGTGCTCCGAGGACTTCAACCCACACTCCTGGCATGCTCCCTGACACGTTTTCCGGAGGTATAGGTCGGGAAGCGAGCTCGTTGGAGGGAGAACTGTGGTGCGACCCAAAACGGTCCAAAAGATGGCCGAAGCTTCCAACGAGTGGCGAACGCTCGTCCGGTGTCAGAAACCACTGGAAATGCACTTGCAGCGAAGGAAACGGGCCGAGCTCGAGGACTTCCGGTGCTCGTCCCAAGAAAACGCGAGCGGGAATGCCCCGGACTCAGTTTTCTCGTCCTGGGGTAAAAAGCGGTCCCCCGACGGTTTCTTCCCTTTGCTCCGTATTGGTCATAAGTCTTTCGATCTCCGGGTCTCGTGCTCCGAGGACTTCAACCCACACTCCTGGCATGCTCCCTGACACGTTTTCCGGAGGTATAGGTCGGGAAGCGAGCTCGTTGGAGGGAGAACTGTGGTGCGACCCAAAACGGTCCAAAAGATGGCCGAAGCTTCCAACGAGTGGCGAACGCTCGTCCGGTGTCAGAAACCACTGGAAATGCACTTGCAGCGAAGGAAACGGGCTGAGCTCGAGGACTTCCGGTGCTCGTCCCAAGAAAATGCGAGCGGGAATGCCCCGGACTCAGTTTTCTCGTCCTGGGGTAAAAAGCGGTCCCCCGACGGTTTCTTCCCTTTGCTCCGTATTGGTCATAAGTCTTTCGATCTTCGGGTCTCGTGCTCCGAGGACTTCAACCCACACTCCTGGCATGCTCCCTGACACGTTTTCCGGAGGTATAGGTCGGGAAGCGAGCTCGTTGGAGGGAGAACTGTGGTGCGACCCAAAACGGTCCAAAAGATGGTCGAAGCTTCCAACGAGTGGCGAACGCTCGTCCGGTGTCAGAAACCACTGGAAATGCACTTGCAGCGAAGGAAACGGGCTGAGCTCGAGGACTTCCGGTGCTCGTCCCAAGAAAACGCGAGCGGGAATTCCCCGGACTCAGTTTTCTCGTCCTGGGGTAAAAAGCGGTCCCCCGACGGTTTCTTCCCTTTGCTCCGTATTGGTCATAAGTCTTTCGATCTTCGGGTCTCGTGCTCCGAGGACTTCAACCCACACTCCTGGCATGCTCCCTGACACGTTTTCCGGAGGTATAGGTCGGGAAGCGAGCTCGTTGGAGGGAGAACTGTGGTGCGACCCAAAACGGTCCAAAAGATGGCCGAAGCTTCCAACGAGTGGCGAACGCTCGTCCGGTGTCAGAAACCACTGGAAATGCACTTGCAGCGAAGGAAACGGGCTGGGCTCGAGGACTTCCGGTGCTCGTCCCAAGAAAACGCGAGCGGGAATGCCCCGGACTCAGTTTTCTCGTCCTGGGGTAAAAAGCGGTCCCCCGACGGTTTCTTCCCTTTGCTCCGTATTGGTCATAAGTCTTTCGATCTTCGGGTCTCGTGCTCCGAGGACTTCAACCCACACTCCTGGCATGCTCCCTGACACGTTTTCCGGAGGTATAGGTCGGGAAGCGAGCTCGTTCGAGGGAGAACTGTGGTGCGACCCAAAACGGTCCAAAAGATGGCCGAAGCTTCCAACGAGTGGCGAACGCATGTCCGGTGTCAGAAACCACTGGAAATGCACTTGCAGCGAAGGAAACGGGCTGAGCTCGAGGACTTCCGGTGCTCGTCCCAAGAAAACGCGAGCGGGAATGCCCCGGACTCAGTTTTCTCGTCCTGGGGTAAAAAGCGGTCCCCCGACGGTTTCTTCCCTTTGCTCCGTATTGGTCATAAGTCTTTCGATCTTCGGGTCTCGTGCTCCGAGGACTTCAACCCACACTCCTGGCATGCTCCCTGACACGTTTTCCGGAGGTATAGGTCGGGAAGCGAGCTCGTTGGAGGGAGAACTGTGGTGCGACCCAAAACGGTCCAAAAGATGGCCGAAGCTTCCAACGAGTGGCGAACGCTCGTCCGGTGTCAGAAACCACTGGAAATGCACTTGCAGCGAAGGAAACGGGCTGAGCTCGAGGACTTCCGGTGCTCGTCCCAAGAAAACGCGAACGGGAATGCCCCGGACTCAGTTTTCTCGTCCTGGGGTAAAAAGCGGTCCCCCGACGGTTTCTTCCCTTTGCTCCGTATTGGTCATAAGTCTTTCGATCTTCGGGTCTCGTGCTCCGAGGACTTCAACCCACACTCCTGGCATGCTCCCTGACACGTTTTCCGGAGGTATAGGTCGGGAAGCGAGCTCGTTGGAGGGAGAACTGTGGTGCGACCCAAAATGGTCCAAAAGATGGCCGAAGCTTCCAACGAGTGGCGAACGCTCGTCCGGTGTCAGAAACCACTGGAAATGCACTTGCAGCGAAGGAAACGGGCTGAGCTCGAGGACTTCCGGTGCTCGTCCCAAGAAAACGCGAGCGGGAATGCCCCGGACTCAGTTTTCTCGTCCTGGGGTAAAAAGCGGTCCCCCGACGGTTTCTTCCCTTTGCTCCGTATTGGTCATAAGTCTTTCGATCTTCGGGTCTCGTGCTCTGTGGACTTCAACCCACACTCCTGGCATGCTCCCTGACACGTTTTGCGGAGGTATAGGTCGGGAAGCGAGCTCGTTGGAGGGAGAACTGTGGTGCGACCCAAAACGGTCCAAAAGATGGCCGAAGCTTCCAACGAGTGGCGAACGCTCGTCCGGTGTCAGAAACCACTGGAAATGCACTTGCAGCGAAGGAAACGGGCTGAGCTCGAGGACTTCCGGTGCTCGTCCCAAGAAAACGCGAGCGGGAATGCCCCGGACTCAGTTTTCTCGTCCTGGGGTAAAAAGCGGTCCCCCGACGGTTTCTTCCCTTTGCTCCGTATTGGTCATAAGTCTTTCGATCTTCGGGTCTCGTGCTCCGAGGACTTCAACCCACACTCCTGGCATGCTCCCTGACACGTTTTTCGGAGGTATAGGTCTGGAAGCGAGCTCGTTGGAGGGAGAACTGTGGTGCGACCCAAAACGGTCCAAAAGATGGCCGAAGCTTCCAACGAGTGGCGAACGCTCGTCCGGTGTCAGAAACCAATGGAAATGCACTTGCAGCGAAGGAAACGGGCTGAGCTCGAGGACTTCCGGTGCTCGTCCCAAGAAAACGCGAGCGGGAATGCCCCGGACTCAGTTTTCCCGTTCTGGGGTAAAAAGCGGTCCCCCGACGGTTTCTACCCTTTGCTCCGTATTGGTCATAAGTCTTTCGATCTTCGGGTCTCGTGCTCCGAGGACTTCAACCCACACTCCTGGCATGCTCCCTGACACGTTTTCCGGAGGTATAGGTCGGGAAGCGAGCTCGTTGGAGGGAGAACTGTGGTGCGACCCAAAACGATCCAAAAGATGGCCGAAGCTTCAAACGAGTGGCGAACGCTCGTCCGGTGTCAGAAACCACTCTAAATGCACTTGCAGCGAAGGAAACGGGCTGAGCTCGAGGACTTCCGGTGCTCGTCCCAAGAAAACGCGAGCGGGAATGCCCCGGACTCAGTTTTCTCGTCCTGGGGTAAAAAGCGGTCCCCCGACGGTTTCTTCCCTTTGCTCCGTATTGGTCATAAGTCTTTCGATCTTCGGGTCTCGTGCTCCGAGGACTTCAACCCACACTCCTGGCATGCTCCCTGACACGTTTTCCGGAGGTATAGGTCGGGAAGCGAGCTCGTTGGAGGGAGAACTGTGGTGCGACCCAAAACGGTCCAAAAGATGGCCGAAGCTTCCAACGAGTGGCGAACGCTCGTCCGGTGTCAGAAACCACTGGAAATGCACTTGCAGCGAAGGAAACGGGCTGAGCTCGAGGACTTCCGGTGCTCGTCCCAAGAAAACGCGAGCGGGAATGCCCCGGACCCAGTTTTCTCGTCCTGGGGTAAAAAGCGGTCCCCCGACGGTTTATTCCCTTTGCTCCGTATTGGTCATAAGTCTTTCGATCTTCGGGTCTCGTGCTCCGAGGACTTCAACCCACACTCCTGGCATGCTCCCTGACACGTTTTCCGGAGGTATAGGCCGGGAAGCGAGCTCGTTGGAGGGAGAACTGTGGTGCGACCCAAAACGGTCCAAAAGATGGCCGAAGCTTCCAACGAGTGGCGAACGCTCGTCCGGTGTCAGAAACCAATGGAAATGCACTTGCAGCGAAGGAAACGGGCTGAGCTCGAGGACTTCCGATGCTCGTCCCAAGAAAACGCGAGCGGGAATGCCCCGGACTCAGTTTTCTCGTCCTGGGGTAAAAAGCGGTCCCCCGACGGTTTCTACCCTTTGCTCCGTATTGGTCATAAGTCTTTCGATCTTCGGGTCTCGTGCTCCGAGGACTTCAACCCACACTCCTGGCATGCTCCCTGACACGTTTTCCGGAGGTATAGGTCGGGAAGCGAGCTCGTTGGAGGGAGAACTGTGGTGCGACCCAAAACGGTCCAAAAGATGGCCGAAGCTTCCAACGAGTGGCGAACGCTCGTCCGGTGTCAGAAACCAATGGAAATGCACTTGCAGCGAAGGAAACGGGCTGAGCTCGAGGACTTCTGGTGCTCGTCCCAAGAAAACGCGAGCGGGAATGCCCCGGACTCAGTTTTCCCGTCCTGGGGTAAAAAGCGGTCCCCCGACGGTTTCTTCCCTTTGCTCCGTATTGGTCATAAGTCTTTCGATCTTCGGGTCTCGTGCTTCGAGGACTTCAACCCACACTCCTGGCATGCTCCCTGACACGTTTTCCGGAGGTATAGGTCGGGAAGCGAGCTCGTTGGAGGGAGAACTGTGGTGCGACCCAAAACGGTCCAAAAGATGGCCGAAGCTTCCAACGAGTGGCGAACGCTCGTCCGATGTCAGAAACCAATGGAAATGCACTTGCAGCGAAGGAAACGGGCTGAGCTCGAGGACTTCCGGTGCTCGTCCCAAGAAAACGCGAGCGGGAATGCCCCGCACTCAGTTTTCCCGTCCTGGGGTAAAAAGCGGTCCCCCGACGGTTTCTACCCTTTGCTCCGTATTGGTCATAAGTCTTTCGATCTTCGGGTCTCGTGCTCCGAGGACTTCAACCCACACTCCTGGCATGCTCCCTGACACGTTTTCCGGAGGTATAGGTCGGGAAGCGAGCTCGTTGGAGGGAGAACTGTGGTGCGACCCAAAACGGTCCAAAAGATGGCCGAAGCTTCCAACGAGTGGCGAACGCTCGTCCGGTGTCAGAAACCACTGGAAATGCACTTGCAGCGAAGGAAACGGGCTGAGCTCGAGGACTTCCGGTGCTCGTCCCAAGAAAACGCGAGCGGGAATACCCCGGACTCAGTTTTCTCGTCCTGGGGTAAAAAGCGGTCCCCCGACGGTTCCTTCCCTTTGCTCCGTATTGGTCATAAGTCTTTCGATCTTCGGGTCTCGTGCTCCGAGGACTTCAACCCACACTCCTGGCATGCTCCCTGACACGTTTTCCGGAGGTATAGGTCGGGAAGCGAGCTCGTTGGAGGGAGAACTGTGGTGCGACCCAAAACGGTCCAAAAGATGGCAGAAGCTTCCAAGGAGTGGCGAACGCTCGTCCGGTGTCAGAAACCACTGGAAATGCACTTGCAGCGAAGGAAACGGGCTGAGCTCGAGGACTTCCGGTGCTCGTCCCAAGAAAACGCGAGCGGGAATGCCCCGGACTCAGTTTTCTCGTCCTGGGGTAAAAAGCGGTCCCCCGACGGTTTCTTCCCTTTGCTCCGTATTGGTCATAAGTCTTTCGATCTTCGGGTCTCGTGCTCCGAGGACTTCAACCCACACTCCTGGCATGCTCCCTGACACGTTTTCCGGAGGTATAGGTCGGGAAGCGAACTCGTTGGAGGGAGAACTGTGGTGCGACCCAAAACGGTCCAAAAGATGGCCGAAGCTTCCAACGAGTGGCGAACGCTCGTCCGGTGTCAGAAACCACTGGAAATGCACTTGCAGCGAAGGAAACGGGCTGAGCTCGAGGACTTTCGGTGCTCGTCCCAAGAAAACGCGAGCGGGAATGCCCCGGACTCAGTTTTCTCGTCCTGGGGTAAAAAGCGGTCCCCCGACGGTTTCTTCCCTTTGCTCCGTATTGGTCATAAGTCTTTCGATCTTCGGGTCTCGTGCTCCGAGGACTTCAACCCACACTCCTGGCATGCTCCCTGACACGTTTTCCGGAGGTATAGGTCGGGAAGCGAGCTCGTTGGAGGGAGAACTGTGGTGCGACCCAAAACGGTCCAAAAGATGGCCGAAGCTTCCAACGAGTGGCGAACGCTCGTCCGGTGTCAGAAACCACTGGAAATGCACTTGCAGCGAAGGAAACGGGCTGAGCTCGAGGACTTCCGGTGCTCGTCCCAAGAAAACGCGAGCGGGAATACCCCGGACTCAGTTTTCTCGTCCTGGGGTAAAAAGCGGTCCCCCGACGGTTCCTTCCCTTTGCTCCGTATTGGTCATAAGTCTTTCGATCTTCGGGTCTCGTGCTCCGAGGACTTCAACCCACACTCCTGGCATGCTCCCTGACACGTTTTCCGGAGGTATAGGTCGGGAAGCGAGCTCGTTGGAGGGAGAACTGTGGTGCGACCCAAAACGGTCCAAAAGATGGCCGAAGCTTCCAACGAGTGGCGAACGCTCGTCCGGTGTCAGAAACCACTGGAAATGCACTTGCAGCGAAGGAAACGGGCTGAGCTCGAGGACTTCCGGTGCTCGTCCCAAGAAAACGCGAGCGGGAATGCCCCGGACTCAGTTTTCTCGTCCTGGGGTAAAAAGCGGTCCCCCGACGGTTTCTTCCCTTTGCTCCGTATTGGTCATAAGTCTTTCGATCTTCGGGTCTCGTGCTCCGAGGACTTCAACCCACACTCCTGGCATGCTCCCTGACACGTTTTCCGGAGGTATAGGTCGGGAAGCGAGCTCGTTGGAGGGAGAACTGTGGTGCGACCCAAAACGGTCCAAAAGATGGCCGAAGCTTCCAACGAGTGGCGAACGCTCGTCCGGTGTCAGAAACCAATGGAAATGCACTTGCAGCGAAGGAAACGGGCTGAGCTCGAGGACTTCCGGAGCTCGTCCCAAGAAAACGCGAGCGGGAATGCCCCGGACTCAATTTTCCCGTCCTGGGGTAAAAAGCGGTCCCCCGACGGTTTCTTCCCTTTGCTCCGTATTGGTCATAAGTCTTTCGATCTTCGGGTCTCGTGCTGCGAGGACTTCAACCCACACTCCTGGCATGCTCCCTGACACGTTTTCCGGAGGTATAGGTCGGGAAGCGAGCTCGTTGGAGGGAGAACTGTGGTGCGACCCAAAACGGTCCAAAAGATGGCCGAAGCTTCCAACGAGTGGCGAACGCTCGTCCGGTGTCAGAAACCAATGGAAATGCACTTGCAGCGAAGGAAACGGGCTGAGCTCGAGGACTTCCGGTGCTCGTCCCAAGAAAACGCGAGCGGGAATGCCCCGCACTCAGTTTTATCGTCCTGGGGTAAAAAGCGGTCCCCCGACGGTTTCTACCCTTTGCTCCGTATTGGTCATAAGTCTTTCGATCTTCGGGTCTCGTGCTCCGAGGACTTCAACCCACACTCCTGGCATGCTCCCTGACACGTTTTCCGTAGGTATAGGTCGGGAAGCGAGCTCGTTGGAGGGAGAACTGTGGTGCGACCCAAAACGGTCCAAAAGATGGCCGAAGCTTCCAACGAGTGGCGAACGCTCGTCCGGTGTCAGAAACCACTGGAAATGCACTTGCAGCGAAGGAAACGGGCTGAGCTTGAGGACTTCCGGTGCTCGTCCCAAGAAAACGCGAGCGGGAATACCCCGGACTCAGTTTTCTTGTCCTGGGGTAAAAAGCGGTCCCCCGACGGTTCCTTCCCTTTGCTCCGTATTGGTCATAAGTCTTTCGATCTTCGGGTCTCGTGCTCCGAGGACTTCAACCCACACTCCTGGCATGCTCCCTGACACGTTTTCCGGAGGTATAGGTCGGGAAGCGAGCTCGTTGGAGGGAGAACTGTGGTGCGACCCAAAACGGTCCAAAAGATGGCCGAAGCTTCCAACGAGTGGCGAACGCTCATCCGGTGTCAGAAACCACTGGAAATGCACTTGCAGCGAAGTAAACGGGCTGAGCTCGAGGACTTCCGGTGCTCGTCCCAAGAAAACGCGAGCGGGAATGCCCCGGACTCAGTTTTCTCGTCCTAGGGTAAAAAGCGGTCCCCCGACGGTTTCTTCCCTTTGCTCCGTATTGGTCATAAGTCTTTCGATCTTCGGGTCTCGTGCTCCGAGGACTTCAACCCACACTCCTGGCATGCTCCCTGACACGTTTTCCGGAGGTATAGGTCGGGAAGCGAGCTCGTTGGAGGGAGAACTGTGGTGCGACCCAAAACGGTCCAAAAGATGGCCGAAGCTTCCAACGAGTGGCGAACGCTCGTCCGGTGTCAGAAACCACTGGAAATGCACTTGCAGCGAAGGAAACGGGCTGAGCTCGAGGACTTCCGGTGCTCGTCCCAAGAAAACGCGATCGGGAATGCCCCGGACTCAGTTTTCTCGTCCTGGGGTAAAAAGCGGTCCCCCGACGGTTTCTTCCCTTTGCTCCGTATTGGTCATAAGTCTTTCGATCTTCGGGTCTCGTGCTCCGAGGACTTCAACCCACACTCCTGGCATGCTCCCTGACACGTTTTCCGGAGGTATAGGTCGGGAAGCGAGCTCGTTGGAGGGAGAACTGTGGTGCGACCCAAAACGGTCCAAAAGATGGCCGAAGCTTCCAACGAGTGGCGAACGCTCGTCCGGTGTCAGAAACCACTGGAAATGCACTTGCAGCGAAGGAAACGGGCTGAGCTCGAGGACTTTCGGTGCTCGTCCCAAGAAAACGCGAGCGGGAATTCCCCGGACTCAGTTTTCTCGTCCTGGAGTAAAAAGCGGTCCCCCGACGGTTTCTTCCCTTTGCTCCGTATTGGTCATAAGTCTTTCGATCTTCGGGTCTCGTGCTCCGTGGACTTCAACCCACACTCCTGGCATGCTCCCTGACACGTTTTGCAGAGGTATAGGTCGGGAAGCGAGCTCGTTGGAGGGAGAACAGTGGTGCGACCCAAAACGGTCCAAAAGATGGCCGAAGCTTCCAACGAGTGGCGAACGCTCGTCCGGTGTCAGAAACCACTGAAAATGCACTTGCAGCGAAGGAAACGGGCTGAGCTCGAGGACTTCCGGTGCTCGTCCCAAGAAAACGCGAGCGGGAATGCTCCGGACTCAGTTTTCTCGTCCTGGGGTAAAAAGCGGTCCCCCGACGGTTTCTTCCCTTTGCTCCGTATTGGTCATAAGTCTTTCGATCTTCGGGTCTCGTGCTCCGAGGACTTCAACCCACACTCCTGGCATGCTCCCTGACACGTTTTCCGGAGGTATAGGTCGGGAAGCGAGCTCGTTGGAGGAAGAACTGTGGTGCGACCCAAAACGGTCCAAAAGATGGCCGAAGCTTCCAACGAGTGGCGAACGCTCGTCCGGTGTCAGAAACCACTGGAAATGCACTTGCAGCGAAGGAAACGGGCTGAGCTCGAGGACTTCCGGTGCTCGTCCCAAGAAAACGCGAGCGGGAATGCCCCGGACTCAGTTTTCTCGTCCTGGGGTAAAAAGCGGTCCCCCGACGGTTTCTTCCCTTTGCTCCGTATTGGTCATAAGTCTTTCGATCTTCGGGTCTCGTGCTCCGAGGACTTCAACCCACACTCCTGGCATGCTCCCTGACACGTTTTCCGGAGGTATAGGTCGGGAAGCGAGCTCGTTGGAGGGAGAACTGTGGTGCGACCCAAAACGGTCCAAAAGATGGCCGAAGCTTCCAACGAGTGGCGAACGCTCGTCCGGTGTCAGAAACCACTGGAAATGCACTTGCAGCGAAGGAAACGGGCTGAGCTCGAGGACTTCCGGTGCTCGTCCCAAGAAAACGCGAGCGGGAATGCCCCGGACTCAGTTTTCTCGTCCTGGGGTAAAAAGCGGTCCCCCGACGGTTTCTTCCCTTTGCTCCGTATTGGTCATAAGTCTTTCGATCTTCGGGTCTCGTGCTCCGAGGACTTCAACCCACACTCCTGGCATGCTCCCTGACACGTTTTCCGGAGGTATAGGTCGGGAAGCGAGCTCGTTGGAGGGAGAACTGTGGTGCGACCCAAAACGGTCCAAAAGATGGCCGAAGCTTCCAACGAGTGGCGAACGCTCGTCCGGTGTCAGAAACCAATGGAAATGCACTTGCAGCGAAGGAAACGGGCTGAGCTCGAGGACTTCCGGAGCTCGTCCCAAGAAAACGCGAGCGGGAATGCCCCGGACTCAGTTTTCCCGTCCTGGGATAAAAAGCGGTCCCCCGACGGTTTCTTCCCTTTGCTCCGTATTGGTCATAAGTCTTTCGATCTTCGGGTCTCGTGCTGCGAGGACTTCAACCCACACTCCTGGCATGCTCCCTGACACGTTTTCCGGAGGTATAGGTCGGGAAGCGAGCTCGTTGGAGGGAGAACTGTGGTGCGACCCAAAACGGTCCAAAAGATGGCCGAAGCTTCCAACGAGTGGCGAACGCTCGTCCGGTGTCAGAAACCAATGGAAATGCACTTGCAGCGAAGGAAACGGGCTGAGCTCGAGGACTTCCGGTGCTCGTCCCAAGAAAACGCGAGCGGGAATGCCCCGCACTCAGTTTTCCCGTCCTGGGGTAAAAAGCGGTCCCCCGACGGTTTCTACCCTTTGCTCCGTATTGGTCATAAGTCTTTCGATCTTCGGGTCTCGTGCTCCGAGGACTTCAACCCACACTCCTGGCATGCTCCCTGACACGTTTTCCGTAGGTATAGGTCGGGAAGCGAGCTCGTTGGAGGGAGAACTGTGGTGCGACCCAAAACGGTCCAAAAGATGGCCGAAGCTTCCAACGAGTGGCGAACGCTCGTCCGGTGTCAGAAACCACTGGAAATGCACTTGCAGCGAAGGAAACGGGCTGAGCTCGAGGACTTCCGGTGCTCGTCCCAAGAAAACGCGAGCGGGAATACCCCGGACTCAGTTTTCTTGTCCTGGGGTAAAAAGCGGTCCCCCGACGGTTCCTTCCCTTTGCTCCGTATTGGTCATAAGTCTTTCGATCTTCGGGTCTCGTGCTCCGAGGACTTCAACCCACACTCCTGGCATGCTCCCTGACACGTTTTCCGGAGGTATAGGTCGGGAAGCGAGCTCGTTGGAGGGAGAACTGTGGTGCGACCCAAAACGGTCCAAAAGATGGCCGAAGCTTCCAACGAGTGGCGAACGCTCGTCCGGTGTCAGAAACCACTGGAAATGCACTTGCAGCGAAGTAAACGGGCTGAGCTCGAGGACTTCCGGTGCTCGTCCCAAGAAAACGCGAGCGGGAATGCCCCGGACTCAGTTTTCTCGTCCTAGGGTAAAAAGCGGTCCCCCGACGGTTTCTTCCCTTTGCTCCGTATTGGTCATAAGTCTTTCGATCTTCGGGTCTCGTGCTCCGAGGACTTCAACCCACACTCCTGGCATGCTCCCTGACACGTTTTCCGGAGGTATAGGTCGGGAAGCGAGCTCGTTGGAGGGAGAACTGTGGTGCGACCCAAAACGGTCCAAAAGATGGCCGAAGCTTCCAACGAGTGGCGAACGCTCGTCCGGTGTCAGAAACCACTGGAAATGCACTTGCAGCGAAGGAAACGGGCTGAGCTCGAGGACTTCCGGTGCTCGTCCCAAGAAAACGCGATCGGGAATGCCCCGGACTCAGTTTTCTCGTCCTGGGGTAAAAAGCGGTCCCCCGACGGTTTCTTCCCTTTGCTCCGTATTGGTCATAAGTCTTTCGATCTTCGGGTCTCGTGCTCCGAGGACTTCAACCCACACTCCTGGCATGCTCCCTGACACGTTTTCCGGAGGTATAGGTCGGGAAGCGAGCTCGTTGGAGGGAGAACTGTGGTGCGACCCAAAACGGTCCAAAAGATGGCCGAAGCTTCCAACGAGTGGCGAACGCTCGTCCGGTGTCAGAAACCACTGGAAATGCACTTGCAGCGAAGGAAACGGGCTGAGCTCGAGGACTTTCGGTGCTCGTCCCAAGAAAACGCGAGCGGGAATTCCCCGGACTCAGTTTTCTCGTCCTGGAGTAAAAAGCGGTCCCCCGACGGTTTCTTCCCTTTGCTCCGTATTGGTCATAAGTCTTTCGATCTTCGGGTCTCGTGCTCCGTGGACTTCAACCCACACTCCTGGCATGCTCCCTGACACGTTTTGCGGAGGTATAGGTCGGGAAGCGAGCTCGTTGGAGGGAGAACAGTGGTGCGACCCAAAACGGTCCAAAAGATGGCCGAAGCTTCCAACGAGTGGCGAACGCTCGTCCGGTGTCAGAAACCACTGAAAATGCACTTGCAGCGAAGGAAACGGGCTGAGCTCGAGGACTTCCGGTGCTCGTCCCAAGAAAACGCGAGCGGGAATGCCCCGGACTCAGTTTTCTCGTCCTGGGGTAAAAAGCGGTCCCCCGACGGTTTCTTCCCTTTGCTCCGTATTGGTCATAAGTCTTTCGATCTTCGGGTCTCGTGCTCCGAGGACTTCAACCCACACTCCTGGCATGCTCCCTGACACGTTTTCCGGAGGTATAGGTCGGGAAGCGAGCTCGTTGGAGGAAGAACTGTGGTGCGACCCAAAACGGTCCAAAAGATGGCCGAAGCTTCCAACGAGTGGCGAACGCTCGTCCGGTGTCAGAAACCACTGGAAATGCACTTGCAGCGAAGGAAACGGGCTGAGCTCGAGGACTTCCGGTGCTCGTCCCAAGAAAACGCGAGCGAGAATGCCCCGGACTCAGTTTTCTCGTCCTGGGGTAAAAAGCGGTCCCCCGACGGTTTCTTCCCTTTGCTCCGTATTGGTCATAAGTCTTTCGATCTTCGGGTCTCGTGCTCCGTGGACTTCAACCCACAGTCCTGGCATGCTCCCTGACACGTTTTGCGGAGGTATAGGTCGGGAAGCGAGCTCGTTGGAGGGAGAACTGTGGTGCGACCCAAAACGGTCCAAAAGATGGCCGAAGCTTCCAACGAGTGGCGAACGCTCGTCCGGTGTCAGAAACCACTGGAAATGCACTTGCAGCGAAGGAAACGGGCTGAGCTCGAGGACATCCGGTGCTCGTCCCAAGAAAACGCGAGCGGGAATGCCCCGGACTCAGTTTTCTCGTCCTGGGGTAAAAAGCGGTCCCCCGACGGTTTCTTCCCTTTGCTCCGTATTGGTCATAAGTCTTTCGATCTTCGGGTCTCGTGCTCCGAGGACTTCAACCCACACTCCTGGCATGCTCCCTGACACGTTTTGCGGAGGTATAGGTCGGGAAGCGAGCTCGTTGGAGGGAGAACTGTGGTGCGACCCAAAACGGTCCAAAAGATGGCCGAAGCTTCCAACGAGTGGCGAACGCTCGTCCGGTGTCAGAAACCACTGGAAATGCACTTGCAGCGAAGGAAACGGGCTGAGCTGGAGGACTTCCGGTGCTCGTCCCAAGAAAACGCGAGCGGGAATGCCCCGGACTCAGTTTTCTCGTCCTGGGGTAAAAAGCGGTCCCCCGACGGTTTCTTCCCTTTGCTCCGTATTGGTCATAAGTCTTTCGATCTTCGGGTCTCGTGCTCCGAGGACTTCAACCCACACTCCTGGCATGCTCCCTGACACGTTTTCCGGAGGTATAGGTCGGGAAGCGAGCTCGTTGGAGGGAGAACTGTGGTGCGACCCAAAACGGTCCAAAAGATTGCCGAAGCTTCCAACGAGTGGCGAACGCTCGTCCGGTGTCAGAAACCACTGGAAATGCACTTGCAGCGAAGGAAACGGGCTGAGCTCGAGGACTTCCGGTGCTCGTCCCAAGAAAACGCGAGCGGGAATGCCCCGGACTCAGTTTTCTCGTCCTGGGGTAAAAAGCGGTCCCCCGACGGTTTCTTCCCTTTGCTCCGTATTGGTCATAAGTCTTTCGATCTTCGGGTCTCGTGCTCCGAGGACTTAAACCCACACTCCTGGCATGCTCCCTGACACGTTTTCCGGAGGTATAGGTTGGGAAGCGAGCTCGTTGGAGGGAGAACTGTGGTGCGACCCAAAACGGTCCAAAAGATGGCCGAAGCTTCCAACGAGTGGCGAACGCTCGTCCGGTGTCAGAAACCACTGGAAATGCACTTGCAGCGAAGGAAACGGGCTGAGCTCGAGGACATCCGGTGCTCGTCCCAAGAAAACGCGAGCGGGAATGCCCCGGACTCAGTTTTCTCGTCCTGGGGTAAAAAGCGGTCCCCCGACGGTTTCTTCCCTTTGCTCCGTATTGGTCATAAGTCTTTCGATCTTCGGGTCTCGTGCTCCGAGGACTTCAACCCACACTCCTGGCATTGTCCCTGACACGTTTTGCGGAGGTATAGGTCGGGAAGCGAGCTCGTTGGAGGGAGAACTGTGGTGCGACCCAAAACGGTCCAAAAGATGGCCGAAGCTTCCAACGAGTGGCGAACGCTCGTCCGGTGTCAGAAACCACTGGAAATGCATTTGCAGCGAAGGAAACGGGCTGAGCTCGAGGACATCCGGTGCTCGTCCCAAGAAAACGCGAGCGGGAATGCCCCGGACTCAGTTTTCTCGTCCTGGGGTAAAAAGCGGTCCCCCGACGGTTTCTTCCCTTTGCTCCGTATTGGTCATAAGTCTTTCGTTCTTCGGGTCTCGTGCTCCGAGGACTTCAACCCACACTCCTGGCATGCTCCCTGACACGTTTTCCGGAGGTATAATTCGGGAAGCGAGCTCGTTGGAGGGAGAACTGTGTTGCGACCCAAAACGGTCCAAAAGATGGCCGAAGCTTCCAACGAGTGGCGAACGCTCGTCCGGTGTCAGAAACCACTGGAAATGCACTTGCAGCGAAGGAAACGGGCTGAGCTGGAGGACTTCCGGTGCTCGTCCCAAGAAAACGCGAGCGGGAATGCCCCGGACTCAGTTTTCTCGTCCTGGGGTAAAAAGCGGTCCCCCGACGGTTTCTTCCCTTTGCTCCGTATTGGTCATAAGTCTTTCGATCTTCGGGTCTCGTGCTCCGAGGACTTCAACCCACACTCCTGGCATGCTCCCTGACACGTTTTCCGGAGGTATAGGTCGGGAAGCGAGCTCGTTGGAGGGAGAACTGTGGTGCGACCCAAAACGGTCCAAAAGATGGCCGAAGCTTCCAACGAGTGGCGAACGCTCGTCCGGTGTCAGAAACCACTGGAAATGCACTTGCAGCGAAGGAAACGGGCTGAGCTCGAGGACTTCCGGTGCTCGTCCCAAGAAAACGCGAGCGGGAATGCCCCGGACTCAGTTTTCTCGTCCTGGGGTAAAAAGCGGTCCCCCGACGGTTTCTTCCCTTTGCTCCGTATTGGTCATAAGTCTTTCGATCTTCGGGTCTCGTGCTCCGAGGACTTCAACCCACACTCCTGGCATGCTCCCTGACACGTTTTCCGGAGGTATAGGTCGGGAAGCGAGCTCGTTGGAGGGAGAACTGTGGTGCGACCCAAAACGGTCCAAAAGATGGCCGAAGCTTCCAACGAGTGGCGAACGCTCGTCCGGTGTCAGAAACCACTGGAAATGCACTTGCAGCGAAGGAAACGGGCTGAGCTCGAGGACTTCCGGTGCTCGTCCCAAGAAAACGCGAGCGGGAATGCCCCGGACTCAGTTTTCTCGTCCTGGGGTAAAAAGCGGTCCCCCGACGGTTTCTTCCCTTTGCTCCGTATTGGTCATAAGTCTTTCGATCTTCGGGTCTCGTGCTCCGAGGACTTCAACCCACACTCCTGGCATGCTCCCTGACACGTTTTCCGGAGGTATAGGTCGGGAAGCGAGCTCGTTGGAGGGAGAACTGTGGTGCGACCCAAAACGGTCCAAAAGATGGCCGAAGCTTCCAACGAGTGGCGAACGCTCGTCCGGTGTCAGAAACCACTGGAAATGCACTTGCAGCGAAGGAAACGGGCTGAGCTCGAGGACTTCCGGTGCTCGTCCCAAGAAAACGCGAGCGGGAATGCCCCGGACTCAGTTTTCTCGTCCTGGGGTAAAAAGCGGTCCCCCGACGGTTTCTTCCCTTTGCTCCGTATTGGTCATAAGTCTTTCGATCTTCGGGTCTCGTGCTCCGAGGACTTCAACCCACACTCCTGGCATGCTCCCTGACACGTTTTCCGGAGGTATAGGTCGGGAAGCGAGCTCGTTGGAGGGAGAACTGTGGTGCGACCCAAAACGGTCCAAAAGATGGCCGAAGCTTCCAACGAGTGGCGAACGCTCGTCCGGTGTCAGAAACCACTGGAAATGCACTTGCAGCGAAGGAAACGGGCTGAGCTGGAGGACTTCCGGTGCTCGTCCCAAGAAAACGCGAGCGGGAATGCCCCGGACTCAGTTTTCTCGTCCTGGGGTAAAAAGCGGTCCCCCGACGGTTTCTTCCCTTTGCTCCGTATTGGTCATAAGTCTTTCGATCTTCGGGTCTCGTGCTCCGAGAACTTCAACCCACACTCCTGGCATGCTCCCTGACACGTTTTCCGGAGGTATAGGTCGGGAAGCGAGCTCGTTGGAGGGAGAACTGTGGTGCGACCCAAAACGGTCCAAAAGATGGCCGAAGCTTCCAACGAGTGGCGAACGCTCGTCCGGTGTCAGAAACCACTGGAAATGCACTTGCAGCGAAGGAAACGGGCTGAGCTGGAGGACTTCCGGTGCTCGTCCCAAGAAAACGCGAGCGGGAATGCCCCGGACTCAGTTTTCTCGTCCTGGGGTAAAAAGCGGTCCCCCGACGGTTTCTTCCCTTTGCTCCGTATTGGTCATAAGTCTTTCGATCTTCGGGTCTCGTGCTCCGAGGACTTCAACCCACACTTCTGGCATGCTCCCTGACACGTTTTCCGGAGGTATAGGTCGGGAAGCGAGCTCGTTGGAGGGAGAACTGTGGTGCGACCCAAAACGGTCCAAAAGATGGCCGAAGCTTCCAACGAGTGGCGAACGCTCGTCCGGTGTCAGAAACCACTGGAAATGCACTTGCAGCGAAGGAAACGGGCTGAGCTCGAGGACTTCCGGTGCTCGTCCCAAGAAAACGCGAGCGGGAATGCCCCGGACTCAGTTTTCTCGTCCTGGGGTAAAAAGCGGTCCCCCGACGGTTTCTTCCCTTTGCTCCGTATTGGTCATAAGTCTTTCGATCTTCGGGTCTCGTGCTCCGAGGACTTCAACCCACACTCCTGGCATGCTCCCTGACACGTTTTCCGGAGGTATAGGTCGGGAAGCGAGCTCGTTGGAGGGAGAACTGTGGTGCGACCCAAAACGGTCCAAAAGATGGCCGAAGCTTCCAACGAGTAGCGAACGCTCGTCCGGTGTCAGAAACCACTGGAAATGCACTTGCAGCGAAGGAAACGGGCTGAGCTCGAGGACTTCCGGTGCTCGTCCCAAGAAAACGCGAGCGGGAATGCCCCGGACTCAGTTTTCTCGTCCTGGGGTAAAAAGCGGTCCCTCGACGGTTTCTTCCCTTTGCTCCGTATTGGTCATAAGTCTTTCGATCTTCGGGTCTCGTGCTCCGAGAACTTCAACCCACACTCCTGGCATGCTCCCTGACACGTTTTCCGGAGGTATAGGTCGGGAAGCGAGCTCGTTGGAGGGAGAACTGTGGTGCGACCCAAAACGGTCCAAAAGATGGCCGAAGCTTCCAACGAGTGGCGAACGCTCGTCCGGTGTCAGAAACCACTGGAAATGCACTTGCAGCGAAGGAAACGGGCTGAGCTGGAGGACTTCCGGTGCTCGTCCCAAGAAAACGCGAGCGGGAATGCCCCGGACTCAGTTTTCTCGTCCTGGGGTAAAAAGCGGTACCCCGACGGTTTCTTCCCTTTGCTCCGTATTGGTCATAAGTCTTTCGATCTTCGGGTCTCGTGCTCCGAGGACTTCAACCCACACTTCTGGCATGCTCCCTGACACGTTTTCCGGAGGTATAGGTCGGGAAGCGAGCTCGTTGGAGGGAGAACTGTGGTGCGACCCAAAACGGTCCAAAAGATGGCCGAAGCTTCCAACGAGTGGCGAACGCTCGTCCTGTGTCAGAAACCACTGGAAATGCACTTGCAGCGAAGGAAACGGGCTGAGCTCGAGGACTTCCGGTGCTCGTCCCAAGAAAACGCGAGCGGGAATGCCCCGGACTCAGTTTTCTCGTCCTGGGGTAAAAAGCGGTCCCCCGACGGTTTCTTCCCTTTGCTCCGTATTGGTCATAAGTCTTTCGATCTTCGGGTCTCGTGCTCCGAGGACTTCAACCCACACTCCTGGCATGCTCCCTGACACGTTTTCCGGAGGTATAGGTCGGGAAGCGAGCTCGTTGGAGGGAGAACTGTGGTGCGACCCAAAACGGTCCAAAAGATGGCCGAAGCTTCCAACGAGTGGCGAACGCTCGTCCGGTGTCAGAAACCACTGGAAATGCACTTGCAGCGAAGGAAACGGGCTGAGCTGGAGGACTTCCGGTGCTCGTCCCAAGAAAACGCGAGCGGGAATGCCCCGGACTCAGTTTTCTCGTCCTGGGGTAAAAAGCGGTCCCCGACGGTTTCTTCCCTTTGCTCCGTATTGGTCATAAGTCTTTCGATCTTCGGGTCTCGTGCTCCGAGGACTTCAACCCACACTCCTGGCATGCTCCCTGACACGTTTTCCGGAGGTATAGGTCGGGAAGCGAGCTCGTTGGAGGGAGAACTGTGGTGCGACCCAAAACGGTCCAAAAGACGGCCGAAGCTTCCAACGAGTGGCGAACGCTCGTCCGGTGTCAGAAACCACTGGAAATGCACTTGCAGCGAAGGAAACGGGCTGAGCTGGAGGACTTCCGGTGCTCGTCCCAAGAAAACGCGAGCGGGAATGCCCCGGACTCAGTTTTCTCGTCCTGGGGTAAAAAGCGGTCCCCCGACGGTTTCTTCCCTTTGCTCCGTATTGGTCATAAGTCTTTCGATCTTCGGGTCTCGTGCTCCGAGGACTTCAACCCACACTCCTGGCATGCTCCCTGACACGTTTTCCGGAGGTATAGGTCGGGAAGCGAGCTCGTTGGAGGGAGAACTGTGGTGCGACCCAAAACGGTCCAAAAGATGGCCGAAGCTTCCAACGAGTGGCGAACGCTTGTCCGGTGTCAGAAACCACTGGAAATGCACTTGCAGCGAAGGAAACGGGCTGAGCTCGAGGACTTCCGGTGCTCGTCCCAAGAAAACGCGAGCGGGAATGCCCCGGACTCAGTTTTCTCGTCCTGGGGTAAAAAGCGGTCCCCCGACGGTTTCTTCCCTTTGCTCCGTATTGGTCATAAGTCTTTCGATCTTCGGGTCTCGTGCTCCGAGGACTTCAACCCACACTCCTGGCATGCTCCCTGACACGTTTTCCGGAGGTATAGGTCGGGAAGCGAGCTCGTTGGAGGGAGAACTGTGGTGCGACCCAAAACGGTCCAAAAGATGGCCGAAGCTTCCAACGAGTGGCGAACGCTCGTCCGGTGTCAGAAACCACTGGAAATGCACTTGCAGCGAAGGAAACGGGCTGAGCTCGAGGACTTCCGGTGCTCGTCTCAAGAAAACGCGAGCGGGAATGCCCCGGACTCAGTTTTCTCGTCCTGGGGTAAAAAGCGGTCCCCCGACGGTTTCTTCCCTTTGCTCCGTATTGGTCATAACTCTTTCGATCTTCGGGTCTCGTGCTCCGAGGACTTCAACCCACACTCCTGGCATGCTCCCTGACACGTTTTCCGGAGGTATAGGTCGGGAAGCGAGCTCGTTGGAGGGAGAACTGTGGTGCGACCCAAAACGGTCCAAAAGATGGCCGAAGCTTCCAACGAGTGGCGAACGCTCGTCCGGTGTCAGAAACCACTGGAAATGCACTTGCAGCGAAGGAAACGGGCTGAGCTCGAGGACTTCCGGTGATCGTCCCAAGAAAACGCGATCGGGAATGCCCCGGACTCAGTTTTCTCGTCCTGGGGTAAAAAGCGGTCCCCCGACGGTTTCTTCCCTTTGCTCCGTATTGGTCATAAGTCTTTCGATCTTCGGGTCTCGTGCTCCGAGGACTTCAACCCACACTCCTGGCATGCTCCCTGACACGTTTTCCGGAGGTATAGGTCGGGAAGCGAGCTCGTTGGAGGGAGAACTGTGGTGCGACCCAAAACGGTCCAAAAGATGGCCGAAGCTTCCAACGAGTGGCGAACGCTCGTCCGGTGTCAGAAACCACTGGAAATGCACTTGCAGCGAAGGAAACGGGCTGAGCTCGAGGACTTCCGGTGCTCGTCCCAAGAAAACGCGATCGGGAATGCCCCGGACTCAGTTTTCTCGTCCTGGGGTAAAAAGCGGTCCCCCGACGGTTTCTTCCCTTTGCTCCGTATTGGTCATAAGTCTTTCGATCTTCGGGTCTCGTGCTCCGAGGACTTCAACCCACACTCCTGGCATGCTCCCTGACACGTTTTCCGGAGGTATAGGTCGGGAAGCGAGCTCGTTGGAGGGAGAACTGTGGTGCGACCCAAAACGGTCCAAAAGATGGCCGAAGCTTCCAACGAGTGGCGAACGCTCGTCCGGTGTCAGAAAACACTGGAAATGCACTTGCAGCGAAGGAAACGGGCTGAGCTGGAGGACTTCCGGTGCTCGTCCCAAGAAAACGCGAGCGGGAATGCCCCGGACTCAGTTTTCTCGTCCTGGGGTAAAAAGCGGTCCCCCGACGGTTTCTTCCCTTTGCTCCGTATTGGTCATAAGTCTTTCGATCTTCGGGTCTCGTGCTCCGAGGACTTCAACCCACACTCCTGGCATGCTCCCTGACACGTTTTCCGGAGGTATAGGTCGGGAAGCGAGCTCGTTGGAGGGAGAACTGTGGTGCGACCCAAAACGGTCCAAAAGATGGCCGAAGCTTCCAACGAGTGGCGAACGCTCGTCCGGTGTCAGAAACCACTGGAAATGCACTTGCAGCGAAGGAAACGGGCTGAGCTCGAGGACTTCCGGTGCTCGTCCCAAGAAAACGCGATCGGGAATGCCCCGGACTCAGTTTTCTCGTCCTGGGGTAAAAAGCGGTCCCCCGACGGTTTCTTCCCTTTGCTCCGTATTGGTCATAAGTCTTTCGATCTTCGGGTCTCGTGCTCCGAGGACTTCAACCCACACTCCTGGCATGCTCCCTGACACGTTTTCCGGAGGTATAGGTCGGGAAGCGAGCTCGTTGGAGGGAGAACTGTGGTGCGACCCAAAACGGTCCAAAAGATGGCCGAAGCTTCCAACGAGTGGCGAACGCTCGTCCGGTGTCAGAAACCACTGGAAATGCACTTGCAGCGAAGGAAACGGGCTGAGCTCGAGGACTTCCGGTGCTCGTCTCAAGAAAACGCGAGCGGGAATGCCCCGGACTCAGTTTTCTCGTCCTGGGGTAAAAAGCGGTCCCCCGACGGTTTCTTCCCTTTGCTCCGTATTGGTCATAACTCTTTCGATCTTCGGGTCTCGTGCTCCGAGGACTTCAACCCACACTCCTGGCATGCTCCCTGACACGTTTTCCGGAGGTATAGGTCGGGAAGCGAGCTCGTTGGAGGGAGAACTGTGGTGCGACCCAAAACAGTCCAAAAGATGGCCGAAGCTTCCAACGAGTGGCGAACGCTCGTCCGGTGTCAGAAACCACTGGAAATGCACTTGCAGCGAAGGAAACGAGCTGAGCTCGAGGACTTTCGGTGCTCGTCCCAAGAAAACGCAAGCGGGAATGCCCCGGACTCAGTTTTCTCGTCCTGGGGTAAAAAGCGGTCCCCCGACGGTTTCTTCCCTTTGCTCCGTATTGGTCATAAGTCTTTCGATCTTCGGGTCTCGTGCTCCGAGGACTACAACCCACACTCCTGGCATGCTCCCTGACACGTTTTCCGGAGGTATAGGTCGGGAAGCGAGCTCGTTGGAGGGAGAACTGTGGTGCGACCCAAAACGGTCCAAAAGATGGCCGAAGCTTCCAACGAGTGGCGAACGCTCGTCCGGTGTCAGAAACCACTGGAAATGCACTTGCAGCGAAGGAAACGGGTTGAGCTCGAGGACTTCCGGTGCTCGTCCCAAGAAAACGCGAGCGGGAATGCCCCGGACTCAGTTTTCTCGTCCTGGGGTAAAAAGCGGTCCCCCGACGGTTTCTTCCCTTTGCTCCGTATTGGTCATAAGTCTTTCGATCTTCGGGTCTCGTGCTCCGAGGACTTCAACCCACACTCCTGGCATGCTCCCTGACACGTTTTCCGGAGGTATAGGTCGGGAAGCGAGCTCGTTGGAGGGAGAACTGTGGTGCGACCCAAAACGGTCCAAAAGATGGCCGAAGCTTCCAACGAGTGGCGAACGCTCGTCCGGTGTCAGAAACCACTGGAAATGCACTTGCAGCGAAGGAAACGGGCTGAGCTCGAGGACTTCCGGTGCTCGTCCCAAGAAAACGCGAGCGGGAATGCCCCGGACTCAGTTTTCTCGTCCTGGGGTAAAAAGCGGTCCCCCGACGGTTTCTTCCCTTTGCTCCGTATTGGTCATAAGTCTTTCGATCTTCGGGTCTCGTGCTCCGAGGACTTCAACCCACACTCCTGGCATGCTCCCTGACACGTTTTCCGGAGGTATAGGTCGGGAAGCGAGCTCGTTGGAGAGAGAACTGTGGTGCGACCCAAAACGGTCCAAAAGATGGCCGAAGCTTCCAACGAGTGGCGAACGCTCGTCCGGTGTCAGAAACCACTGGAAATGCACTTGCAGCGAAGGAAACGGGCTGAGCTCGAGGACTTTCGGTGCTCGTCCCAAGAAAACGCGAGGGGGAATGCCCCGGACTCAGTTTTCTCGTCCTGGGGTAAAAAGCGGTCCCCCGACGGTTTCTTCCCTTTGCTCCGTATTGGTCATAAGTCTTTCGATCTTCGGGTCTCGTGCTCCGAGGACTTCAACCCACACTCCTGGCATGCTCCCTGACACGTTTTCCGGAGGTATAGGTCGGGAAGCGAGCTCATTGGAGGGAGAACTGTGGTGCGACCCAAAACGGTCCAAAAGATGGCCGAAGCTTCCAACGAGTGGCGAACGCTCGTCCGGTGTCAGAAACCACTAGAAATGCACTTGCAGCGAAGGAAACGGGCTGAGCTCGAGGACTTCCGGTGCTCGTCCCAAGAAAACGCGAGCGGGAATGCCCCGGACTCAGTTTTCCCGTCCTGGGGTAAAAAGCGGTCCCCCGACGGTTTCTTCCCTTTGCTCCGTATTGGTCATAAGTCTTTCGATCTTCGGGTCTCGTGCTCCGAGGACTTCAACCCACACTCCTGGCATGCTCCCTGACACGTTTTCCGGAGGTATAGGTTGGGAAGCGAGCTCGTTGGAGAGAGAACTGTGGTGCGACCCAAAACGGTCCAAAAGATGGCCGAAGCTTCCAACGAGTGGCGAACGCTCGTCCGGTGTCAGAAACCACTGGAAATGCACTTGCAGCGAAGGAAACGGGCTGAGCTCGAGGACTTCCGGTGCTCGTCCCAAGAAAACGCGAGCGGGAATGCCCCGGACTCAGTTTTCTCGTCCTAGGGTAAAAAGCGGTCCCCCGACGGTTTCTTCCCTTTGCTCCGTATTGGTCATAAGTCTTTCGATCTTCGGGTCTCGTGCTCCGAGGACTTCAACCCACACTCCTGGCATGCTCCCTGACACGTTTTCCGGAGGTATAGGTCGGGAAGCGAGCTCGTTGGAGGGAGAACTGTGGTTCGACCCAAAACGGTCCAAAAGATGGCCGAAGCTTCCAACGAGTGGCGAACGCTCGTCCGGTGTCAGAAACCACTGGAAATGCACTTGCAGCGAAGGAAACGGGCTGAGCTGGAGGACTTCCGGTGCTCGTCCCAAGAAAACGCGAGCGGGAATACCCCGGACTCAGTTTTCTCGTCCTGGGGTAAAAAGCGATCCCCCGACGGTTTCTTCCCTTTGCTCCGTATTGGTCATAAGTCTTTCGATCTTCGGGTCTCGTGCTCCGAGGACTTCAACCCACACTCCTGGCATGCTCCCTGACACGTTTTCCGGAGGTATAGGTCGGGAAGCGAGCTCGTTGGAGGGAGAACTGTGGTGCGACCCAAAACGGTCCAAAAGATGGCCGAAGCTTCCAACGAGTGGCGAACGCTCGTCCGGTGTCAGAAACCACTGGAAATGCACTTGCAGCGAAGGAAACGGGCTGAGCTCGAGGACTTCCGGTGCTCGTCCCCAGAAAACGCGAGCGGGAATGCCCCGGACTCAGTTTTCTCGTCCTGGGGTAAAAAGCGGTCCCCCGACGGTTTCTTCCCTTTGCTCCGTATTGGTCATAAGTCTTTCGATCTTCGGGTCTCGTGCTCCGAGGACTTCAACCCACACTCCTGGCATGCTCCCTGACACGTTTTCCGGAGGTATAGGTCGGGAAGCGAGCTCGTTGGAGGGAGAACTGTGGTGCGACCCAAAACGGTCCAAAAGATGGCCGAAGCTTCCAACGAGTGGCGAACGCTCGTCCGGTGTCAGAAACCACTGGAAATGCACTTGCAGCGAAGGAAACGGGTTGAGCTCGAGGACTTCCGGTGCTCGTCCCAAGAAAACGCGAGCGGGAATGCCCCGGACTCAGTTTTCTCGTCCTGGGGTAAAAAGCGGTCCCCCGACGGTTTCTTCCCTTTGCTCCGTATTGGTCATAAGTCTTTCGATCTTCGGGTCTCGTGCTCCGAGGACTTCAACCCACACTCCTGGCATGCTCCCTGACACGTTTTCCGGAGGTATAGGTCGGGAAGCGAGCTCGTTGGAGGGAGAACTGTGGTGCGACCCAAAACGGTCCAAAAGATGGCCGAAGCTTCCAACGAGTGGCGAACGCTCGTCCGGTGTCAGAAACCACTGGAAATGCACTTGCAGCGAAGGAAACGGGCTGAGCTCGAGGACTTCCGGTGCTCGTCCCAAGAAAACGCGAGCGGGAATGCCCCGGACTCAGTTTTCTCGTCCTGGGGTAAAAAGCGGTCCCCCGACGGTTTCTTCCCTTTGCTCCGTATTGGTCATAAGTCTTTCGATCTTCGGGTCTCGTGCTCCGAGGACTTCAACCCACACTCCTGGCATGCTCCCTGACACGTTTTCCGGAGGTATAGGTCGGGAAGCGAGCTCGTTGGAGAGAGAACTGTGGTGCGACCCAAAACGGTCCAAAAGATGGCCGAAGCTTCCAACGAGTGGCGAACGCTCGTCCGGTGTCAGAAACCACTGGAAATGCACTTGCAGTGAAGGAAACGGGCTGAGCTCGAGGACTTTCGGTGCTCGTCCCAAGAAAACGCGAGGGGGAATGCCCCGGACTCAGTTTTCTCGTCCTGGGGTAAAAAGCGGTCCCCCGACGGTTTCTTCCCTTTGCTCCGTATTGGTCATAAGTCTTTCGATCTTCGGGTCTCGTGCTCCGAGGACTTCAACCCACACTCCTGGCATGCTCCCTGACACGTTTTCCGGAGGTATAGGTCGGGAAGCGAGCTCATTGGAGGGAGAACTGTGGTGCGACCCAAAACGGTCCAAAAGATGGCCGAAGCTTCCAACGAGTGGCGAACGCTCGTCCGGTGTCAGAAACCACTGGAAATGCACTTGCAGCGAAGGAAACAGGCTGAGCTCGAGGACTTCCGGTGCTCGTCCCAAGAAAACGCGAGCGGGAATGCCCCGGACTCAGTTTTCCCGTCCTGGGGTAAAAAGCGGTCCCCCGACGGTTTCTTCCCTTTGCTCCGTATTGGTCATAAGTCTTTCGATCTTCGGGTCTCGTGCTCCGAGGACTTCAACCCACACTCCTGGCATGCTCCCTGACACGTTTTCCGGAGGTATAGGTTGGGAAGCGAGCTCGTTGGAGAGAGAACTGTGGTGCGACCCAAAACGGTCCAAAAGATGGCCGAAGCGTCCAACGAGTGGCGAACGCTCGTCCGGTGTCAGAAACCACTGGAAATGCACTTGCAGCGAAGGAAACGGGCTGAGCTCGAGGACTTCCGTTGCTCGTCCCAAGAAAACGCGAGCGGGAATGCCCCGGACTCAGTTTTCTCGTCCTAGGGTAAAAAGCGGTCCCCCGACGGTTTCTTCCCTTTGCTCCGTATTGGTCATAAGTCTTTCGATCTTCGGGTCTCGTGCTCCGAGGACTTCAACCCACACTCCTGGCATGCTCCCTGACACGTTTTCCGGAGGTATAGGTCGGGAAGCGAGCTCGTTGGAGGGAGAACTATGGTGCGACCCAAAACGGTCCAAAAGATGGCCGAAGCTTCCAACGAGTGGCGAACGCTCGTCCGGTGTCAGAAACCACTGGAAATGCACTTGCAGCGAAGGAAACGGGCTGAGCTGGAGGACTTCCGGTGCTCGTCCCAAGAAAACGCGAGCGGGAATACCCCGGACTCAGTTTTCTCGTCCTGGGGTAAAAAGCGATCCCCCGACGGTTTCTTCCCTTTGCTCCGTATTGGTCATAAGTCTTTCGATCTTCGGGTCTCGTGCTCCGAGGACTTCAACCCACACTCCTGGCATGCTCCCTGACACGTTTTCCGGAGGTATAGGTCGGGAAGCGAGCTCGTTGGAGGGAGAACTGTGGTGCGACCCAAAACGGTCCAAAAGATGGCCGAAGCTTCCAACGAGTGGCGAACGCTCGTCCGGTGTCAGAAACCACTGGAAATGCACTTGCAGCGAAGGAAACGGGCTGAGCTCGAGGACTTCCGGTGCTCGTCCCCAGAAAACGCGAGCGGGAATGCCCCGGACTCAGTTTTCTCGTCCTGGGGTAAAAAGCGGTCCCCCGACGGTTTCTTCCCTTTGCTCCGTATTGGTCATAAGTCTTTCGATCTTCGGGTCTCGTGCTCCGAGGACTTCAACCCACACTCCTGGCATGCTCCCTGACACGTTTTCCGGAGGTATAGGTCGGGAAGCGAGCTCGTTGGAGGGAGAACTGTGGTGCGACCCAAAACGGTCCAAAAGATGGCCGAAGCTTCCAACGAGTGGCGAACGCTCGTCCGGTGTCAGAAACCACTGGAAATGCACTTGCAGCGAAGGAAACGGGCTGAGCTCGAGGACTTCCGGTGCTCGTCCCAAGAAAACGCGAGCGGGAATGCCCCGGACTCAGTTTTCTCGTCCTGGGGTAAAAAGCAGTCCCCCGACGGTTTCTTCCCTTTGCTCCGTATTGGTCATAAGTCTTTCGATCTTCGGGTCTCGTGCTCCGAGGACTTCAACCCACACTCCTGGCATGCTCCCTGACACGTTTTCCGGAGGTATAGGTCGGGAAGCGAGCTCGTTGGAGGGAGAACTGTGGTGCGACCCAAAACGGTCCAAAAGATGGCCGAAGCTTCCAACGAGTGGCGAACGCTCGTCCGGTGTCAGAAACCACTGGAAATGCACTTGCAGCGAAGGAAACGGGCTGAGCTAGAGGACTTCCGGTGCTCGTCCCAAGAAAACGCGAGCGGGAATGCCCCGGACTCAATTTTCTCGTCCTGGGGTAAAAAGCGGTCCCCCGACGGTTTCTTCCCTTTGCTCCGTATTGGTCATAAGTCTTTCGATATTCGGGTCTCGTGCTCCGAGGACTTCAACCCACACTCCTGGCATGCTCCCTGACACGTTTTCCGGAGGTATAGGTCGGGAAGCGAGCTCGTTGGAGGGAGAACTGTGGTGCGACCCAAAACGGTCCAAAAGATGGCCGAAGCTTCCAACGAGTGGCGAACGCTCGTCCGGTGTCAGAAACCACTGGAAATGCACTTGCAGCGAAGGAAACGGGCTGAGCTCGAGGACTTCCGGTGCTCGTCCCAAGAAAATGCGAGCGGGAATGCCCCGGACTCAGTTTTCTCGTCCTGGGGTAAAAAGCGGTCCCCCGACGGTTTCTTCCCTTTGCTCCGTATTGGTCATAAGTCTTTCGATCTTCGGGTCTCGTGCTCCGAGGACTTTAACCCACACTCCTGGCATGCTCCCTGACACGTTTTCCGGAGGTATAGGTCGGGAAGCGAGCTCGTTGGAGGGAGAACTGTGGTGCGACCCAAAACGGTCCAAAAGATGGCCGAAGCTTCCAACGAGTGGCGAACGCTCGTCCGGTGTCAGAAACCACTGGAAATGCACTTGCAGCGAAGGAAACGGGCTGAGCTAGAGGACTTCCGGTGCTCGTCCCAAGAAAACGCGAGCGGGAATGCCCCGGACTCAATTTTCTCGTCCTGGGGTAAAAAGCGGTCCCCCGACGGTTTCTTCCCTTTGCTCCGTATTGGTCATAAGTCTTTCGATCTTCGGGTCTCGTGCTCCGAGGACTTCAACCCACACTCCTGGCATGCTCCCTGACACGTTTTCCGGAGGTATAGGTCGGGAAGCGAGCTCGTTGGAGGGAGAACTGTGGTGCGACCCAAAACGGTCCAAAAGATGGCCGAAGCTTCCAACGAGTGGCGAACGCTCGTCCGGTGTCAGAAACCACTGGAAATGCACTTGCAGCGAAGGAAACGGGCTGAGCTCGAGGACTTCCGGTGCTCGTCCCAAGAAAACGCGAGCGGGAATGCCCCGGACTCAGTTTTCTCGTCCTGGGGTAAAAAGCGGTCCCCCGACGGTTTCTTCCCTTTGCTCCGTATTGGTCATAAGTCTTTCGATCTTCGGGTCTCGTGCTCCGAGGACTTCAACCCACACTCCTGGCATGCTCCCTGATACGTTTTCCGGAGGTATAGGTCGGGAAGCGAGCTCGTTGGAGGGAGAACTGTGGTGCGACCCAAAACGGTCCAAAAGATGGCCGAAGCTTCCAACGAGTGGCGAACGCTCGTCCGGTGTCAGAAACCACTGGAAATGCACTTGCAGCGAAGGAAACGGGCTGAGCTCGAGGACTTCCGGTGCTCGTCCCAAGAAAACGCGAGCGGGAATGCCCCGGACTCAGTTTTCTCGTCCTGGGGTAAAAAGCGATCCCCCGACGGTTTCTTCCCTTTGCTCCGTATTGGTCATAAGTCTTTCGATCTTCGGGTCTCGTGCTCCGAGGACTTCAACCCACACTCCTGGCATGCTCCCTGACACGTTTTCCGGAGGTATAGGTCGGGAAGCGAGCTCGTTGGAGGGAGAACTGTGGTGCGACCCAAAACGGTCCAAAAGATGGCCGAAGCTTCCAACGAGTGGCGAACGCTCGTCCGGTGTCAGAAACCACTGCAAATGCACTTGCAGCGAAGGAAACGGGCTGAGCTCGAGGACTTCCGGTGCTCGTCCCAAGAAAACGCGAGCGGGAATGCCCCGGACTCAGTTTTCTCGTCCTGGGGTAAAAAGCGATCCCCCGACGGTTTCTTCCCTTTGCTCCGTATTGGTCATAAGTCTTTCGATCTTCGGGTCTCGTGCTCCGAGGACTTCAACCCACACTCCTGGCATGCTCCCTGACACGTTTTCCGGAGGTATAGGTCGGGAAGCGAGCTCGTTGGAGGGAGAACTGTGGTGCGACCCAAAACGGTCCAAAAGATGGCCGAAGCTTCCAACGAGTGGCGAACGCTCGTCCGGTGTCAGAAACCACTGCAAATGCACTTGCAGCGAAGGAAACGGGCTGAGCTCGAGGACTTCCGGTGCTCGTCCCCAGAAAACGCGAGCGGGAATGCCCCGGACTCAGTTTTCTCGTCCTGGGGTAAAAAGCGGTCCCCCGACGGTTTCTTCCCTTTGCTCCGTATTGGTCATAAGTCTTTCGATCTTCGTGTCTCGTGCTCCGAGGACTTCAACCCACACTCCTGGCATGCTCCCTGACACGTTTTCCGGAGGTATAATTCGGGAAGCGAGCTCGTTGGAGGGAGAACTGTGGTGCGACCCAAAACGGTCCAAAAGATGGCCGAAGCTTCCAACGAGTGGCGAACGCTCGTTCGGTGTCAGAAACCACTGGAAATGCACTTGCAGCGAAGGAAACGGGCTGAGCTCGAGGACTTCCGGTGCTCGTCCCAAGAAAACGCGAGCGGGAATGCCCCGGACTCAGTTTCTCTTCCTGGGGTAAAAAGCGGTCCCCCGACGGTTTCTTCCCTTTGCTCCGTATTGGTCATAAGTCTTTCGATCTTCGGGTCTCGTGCTCCGAGGACTTCAACCCACACTCCTGGCATGCTCCCTGACACGTTTTCCGGAGGTTTAGGTCGGGAAGCGAGCTCGTTGGAGGGAGAACTGTGGTGCGACCCAAAACGGTCCAAAAGATGGCCGAAGCTTCCAACGAGTGGCGAACGCTCGTCCGGTGTCAGAAACCACTGGAAATGCACTTGTAGCGAAGGAAACGGGCTGAGCTCGAGGACTTCCGGTGCTCGTCCCAAGAAAACGCGAGCGGGAATGCCCCGGATTCAGTTTTCTCGTCCTGGGGTAAAAAGCGGTCCCCCGACGGTTTCTTCCCTTTGCTCCGTATTGGTCATAAGTCTTTCGATCTTCGGGTCTCGTGCTCCGAGGACTTCAACCCACACTCCTGGCATGCTCCCTTACACGTTTTCCGGAGGTATAGGTCGGGAAGCGAGCTCGTTGGAGGGAGAACTGTGGTGCGACCCAAAACGGTCCAAAAGATGGCCGAAGCTTCCAACGAGTGGCGAACGCTCGTCCGGTGTCAGAAACCACTGGAAATGCACTTGCAGCGAAGGAAACGGGCTGAGCTCGAGGACTTCCGGTGCTCGTCCCAAGAAAACGCGAGCGGGAATGCCCCGGACTCAGTTTTCTCGTCCTGGGGTAAAAAGCGGTCCCCCGACGGTTTCTTCCCTTTGCTCCGTATTGGTCATAAGTCTTTCGATCTTCGGGTCTCGTGCTCCAAGGACTTCAACCCACACTCCTGGCATGCTCCCTGACACGTTTTCTGGAGGTATAGGTCGGGAAGCGAGCTCGTTGGAGGGAGAACTGTGGTGCGACCCAAAACGGTCCAAAAGATGGCCGAAGCTTCCAACGAGTGGCGAACGCTCGTCCGGTGTCAGAAACCACTGGAAATGCACTTGCAGCGAAGGAAACGGGCCGAGCTCGAGGACTTCCGGTGCTCGTCCCAAGAAAACGCGAGCGGGAATGCCCCGGACTCAGTTTTCTCGTCCTGGGGTAAAAAGCGGTCCCCCGACGGTTTCTTCCCTTTGCTCCGTATTGGTCATAAGTCTTTCGATCTTCGGGTCTCGTGCTCCGAGGACTTCAACCCACACTCCTGGCATGCTCCCTGACACGTTTTCCGGAGGTATAGGTCGGGAAGCGAGCTCGTTGGAGGGAGAACTGTGGTGCGACCCAAAACGGTCCAAAAGATGGCCGAAGCTTCCAACGAGTGGCGAACGCTCGTCCGGTGTCAGAAACCACTGGAAATGCACTTGCAGCGAAGGAAACGGGCTGAGCTCGAGGACTTCCGGTGCTCGTCCCAAGAAAACGCGAGCGGGAATGCCCCGGACTCAGTTTTCTCGTCCTGGGGTAAAAAGCGGTCCCCCGACGGTTTCTTCCCTTTGCTCCGTATTGGTCATAAGTCTTTCGATCTTCGGGTCTCGTGCTCCGAGGACTTCAACCCACACTCCTGGCATGCTCCCTGACACGTTTTCTGGAGGTATAGGTCGGGAAGCGAGCTCGTTGGAGGGAGAACTGTGGTGCGACCCAAAACGGTCCAAAAGATGGCCGAAGCTTCCAACGAGTGGCGAACGCTCGTCCGGTGTCAGAAACCACTGGAAATGCACTTGCAGCGAAGGAAACGGGCTGAGCTCGAGGACTTCCGGTGCTCGTCCCAAGAAAACGCGAGCGGGAATGCCCCGGACTCAGTTTTCTCGTCCTGGGGTAAAAAGCGGTCCCCCGACGGTTTCTTCCCTTTGCTCCGTATTGGTCATAAGTCTTTCGATCTTCGGGTCTCGTGCTCCGAGGACTTCAACCCACACTCCTGGCATGCTCCCTTACACGTTTTCCGGAGGTATAGGTCGGGAAGCGAGCTCGTTGGAGGGAGAACTGTGGTGCGACCCAAAACGGTCCAAAAGATGGCCGAAGCTTCCAACGAGTGGCGAACGCTCGTCCGGTGTCAGAAACCACTGGAAATGCACTTGCAGCGAAGGAAACGGGCTGAGCTCGAGGACTTCCGGTGCTCGTCCCAAGAAAACGCGAGCGGGAATGCCCCGGATTCAGTTTTCTCGTCCTGGGGTAAAAAGCGGTCCCCCGACGGTTTCTTCCCTTTGCTCCGTATTGGTCATAAGTCTTTCGATCTTCGGGTCTCGTGCTCCGAGGACTTCAACCCACACTCCTGGCATGCTCCCTGACACGTTTTCCGGAGGTATAGGTCGGGAAGCGAGCTCGTTGGAGGGAGAACTGTGGTGCGACCCAAAACGGTCCAAAAGATGGCCGAAGCTTCCAACGAGTGGCGAACGCTCGTCCGGTGTCAGAAACCACTGGAAATGCACTTGCAGCGAAGGAAACGGGCCGAGCTCGAGGACTTCCGGTGCTCGTCCCAAGAAAACGCGAGCGGGAATGCCCCGGACTCAGTTTTCTCGTCCTGGGGTAAAAAGCGGTCCCCCGACGGTTTCTTCCCTTTGCTCCGTATTGGTCATAAGTCTTTCGATCTTCGGGTCTCGTGCTCCGAGGACTTCAACCCACACTCCTGGCATGCTCCCTGACACGTTTTCCGGAGGTATAGGTCGGGAAGCGAGCTCGTTGGAGGGAGAACTGTGGTGCGACCCAAAACGGTCCAAAAGATGGCCGAAGCTTCCAACGAGTGGCGAACGCTCGTCCGGTGTCAGAAACCACTGGAAATGCACTTGCAGCGAAGGAAACGGGCTGAGCTCGAGGACTTCCGGTGCTCGTCCCAAGAAAACGCGAGCGGGAATGCCCCGGACTCAGTTTTCTCGTCCTGGGGTAAAAAGCGGTCCCCCGACGGTTTCTTCCCTTTGCTCCGTATTGGTCATAAGTCTTTCGATCTTCGGGTCTCGTGCTCCGAGGACTTCAACCCACACTCCTGGCATGCTCCCTGACACGTTTTCCGGAGGTATAGGTCGGGAAGCGAGCTCGTTGGAGGGAGAACTGTGGTGCGACCCAAAACGGTCCAAAAGATGGCCGAAGCTTCCAACGAGTGGCGAACGCTCGTCCGGTGTCAGAAACCACTGGAAATGCACTTGCAGCGAAGGAAACGGGCTGAGCTCGAGGACTTCCGGTGCTCGTCCCATGAAAACGCGAGCGGGAATGCCCCGGACTCAGTTTTCTCGTCCTGGGGTAAAAAGCGGTCCCCCGACGGTTTCTTCCCTTTGC
Source organism: Cucumis melo (assembly GCF_025177605.1). NCBI lineage: Eukaryota > Viridiplantae > Streptophyta > Magnoliopsida > Cucurbitales > Cucurbitaceae > Cucumis > Cucumis melo. The sequence goes on from NW_026123758.1 coordinate 203,623, forward strand.
TCCGTATTGGTCATAAGTCTTTCGATCTTCGGGTCTCGTGCTCCGAGGACTTCAACCCACACTCCTGGCATGCTCCCTGACACGTTTTCCGGAGGTATAGGTCGGGAAGCGAGCTCGTTGGAGGGAGAACTGTGGTGCGACCCAAAACGGTCCAAAAGATGGCCGAAGCTTCCAACGAGTGGCGAACGCTCGTCCGGTGTCAGAAACCACTGGAAATGCACTTGCAGCGAAGGAAACGGGCCGAGCTCGAGGACTTCCGGTGCTCGTTCCAAGAAAACGCGAGCGGGAATGCCCCGGACTCAGTTTTCTCGTCCTGGGGTAAAAAGCGGTCCCCCGACGGTTTCTTCCCTTTGCTCCGTATTGGTCATAAGTCTTTCGATCTTCGGGTCTCGTGCTCCGAGGACTTCAACCCACACTCCTGGCATGCTCCCTTACACGTTTTCCGGAGGTATAGGTCGGGATGCGAGCTCGTTGGAGGGAGAATTGTGGTGCGACCCAAAACGGTCCAAAAGATGGCCGAAGCTTCCAACGAGTGGCGAACGCTCGTCCGGTGTCAGAAACCACTGGAAATGCACTTGCAGCGAAGGAAACGGGCTGAGCTCGAGGACTTCCGGTGCTCGTCCCAAGAAAACGCGAGCGGGAATGCCCCGGACTCAGTTTTCTCGTCCTGGGGTAAAAAGCGGTCCCCCGACGGTTTCTTCCCTTTGCTCCGTATTGGTCATAAGTCTTTCGATCTTCGGGTCTCGTGCTCCGAGGACTTCAACCCACACTCCTGGCATGCTCCCTGACACGTTTTCCGGAGGTATAGGTCGGGAAGCGAGCTCGTTGGAGGGAGAACTGTGGTGCGACCCAAAACGGTCCAAAAGATGGCCGAAGCTTCCAACGAGTGGCGAACGCTCGTCCGGTGTCAGAAACCACTGGAAATGCACTTGCAGCGAAGGAAACGGGCTGAGCTCGAGGACTTCCGGTGCTCGTCCCAAGAAAACGCGAGCGGGAATGCCCCGGACTCAGTTTTCTCGTCCTGGGGTAAAAAGCGGTCCCCCGACGGTTTCTTCCCTTTGCTCCGTATTGGTCATAAGTCTTTCGATCTTCGGGTCTCGTGCTCCGAGGACTTCAACCCACACTCCTGGCATGCTCCCTGACACGTTTTCCGGAGGTATAGGTCGGGAAGCGAGCTCGTTGGAGGGAGAACTGTGGTGCGACCCAAAACGGTCCAAAAGATGGCCGAAGCTTCCAACGAGTGGCGAACGCTCGTCCGGTGTCAGAAACCACTGGAAATGCACTTGCAGCGAAGGAAACGGGCTGAGCTCGAGGACTTCCGGTGCTCGTCCCAAGAAAACGCGAGCGGGAATGCCCCGGACTCAGTTTTCTCGTCCTGGGGTAAAAAGCGGTCCCCCGACGGTTTCTTCCCTTTGCTCCGTATTGGTCATAAGTCTTTCGATCTTCGGGTCTCGTGCTCCGAGGACTTCAACCCACACTCCTGGCATGCTCCCTGACACGTTTTCCGGAGGTATAGGTCGGGAAGCGAGCTCGTTGGAGGGAGAACTGTGGTGCGACCCAAAACGGTCCAAAAGATGGCCGAAGCTTCCAACGAGTGGCGAACGCTCGTCCGGTGTCAGAAACCACTGGAAATGCACTTGCAGCGAAGGAAACGGGCCGAGCTCGAGGACTTCCGGTGCTCGTCCCAAGAAAACGCGAGCGGGAATGCCCCGGACTCAGTTTTCTCGTCCTGGGGTAAAAAGCGGTCCCCCGACGGTTTCTTCCCTTTGCTCCGTATTGGTCATAAGTCTTTCGATCTTCGGGTCTCGTGCTCCGAGGACTTCAACCCACACTCCTGGCATGCTCCCTTACACGTTTTCCGGAGGTATAGGTCGGGAAGCGAGCTCGTTGGAGGGAGAACTGTGGTGCGACCCAAAACGGTCCAAAAGATGGCCGAAGCTTCCAACGAGTGGCGAACGCTCGTCCGGTGTCAGAAACCACTGGAAATGCACTTGCAGCGAAGGAAACGGGCCGAGCTCGAGGACTTCCGGTGCTCGTCCCAAGAAAACGCGAGCGGGAATGCCCCGGACTCAGTTTTCTCGTCCTGGGGTAAAAAGCGGTCCCCCGACGGTTTCTTCCCTTTGCTCTGTATTGGTCATAAGTCTTTCGATCTTCGGGTCTCGTGCTCCGAGGACTTCAACCCACACTCCTGGCATGCTCCCTTACACGTTTTCCGGAGGTATAGGTCGGGAAGCGAGCTCGTTGGAGGGAGAACTGTGGTGCGACCCAAAACGGTCCAAAAGATGGCCGAAGCTTCCAACGAGTGGCGAACGCTCGTCCGGTGTCAGAAACCACTGGAAATGCACTTGCAGCGAAGGAAACGGGCCGAGCTCGAGGACTTCCGGTGCTCGTCCCAAGAAAACGCGAGCGGGAATGCCCCGGACTCAGTTTTCTCGTCCTGGGGTAAAAAGCGGTCCCCCGACGGTTTCTTCCCTTTGCTCTGTATTGGTCATAAGTCTTTCGATCTTCGGGTCTCGTGCTCCGAGGACTTCAACCCACACTCCTGGCATGCTCCCTGACACGTTTTCCGGAGGTATAGGTCGGGAAGCGAGCTCGTTGGAGGGAGAACTGTGGTGCGACCCAAAACGGTCCAAAAGATGGCCGAAGCTTCCAACGAGTGGCGAACGCTCGTCCGGTGTCAGAAACCACTGGAAATGCACTTGCAGCGAAGGAAACGGGCCGAGCTCGAGGACTTCCGGTGCTCGTCCCAAGAAAACGCGAGCGGGAATGCCCCGGACTCAGTTTTCTCGTCCTGGGGTAAAAAGCGGTCCCCCGACGGTTTCTCCCCTTTGCTCTGTATTGGTCATAAGTCTTTCGATCTTCGGGTCTCGTGCTCCGAGGACTTCAACCCACACTCCTGGCATGCTCCCTTACACGTTTTCCGGAGGTATAGGTCGGGAAGCGAGCTCGTTGGAGGGAGAACTGTGGTGCGACCCAAAACGGTCCAAAAGATGGCCGAAGCTTCCAACGAGTGGCGAACGCTCGTCCGGTGTCAGAAACCACTGGAAATGCACTTGCAGCGAAGGAAACGGGCCGAGCTCGAGGACTTCCGGTGCTCGTCCCAAGAAAACGCGGGCGGGAATGCCCCGGACTCAGTTTTCTCGTCCTGGGGTAAAAAGCGGTCCCCCGACGGTTTCTTCCCTTTGCTCCGTATTGGTCATAAGTCTTTCGATCTTCGGGTCTCGTGCTCCGAGGACTTCAACCCACACTCCTGGCATGCTCCCTGACACGTTTTCCGGAGGTATAGGTCGGGAAGCGAGCTCGTTGGAGGGAGAACTGTGGTGCGACCCAAAACGGTCCAAAAGATGGCCGAAGCTTCCAACGAGTGGCGAACGCTCGTCCGGTGTCAGAAACCACTGGAAATGCACTTGCAGCGAAGGAAACGGGCCGAGCTCGAGGACTTCCGGTGCTCGTCCCAAGAAAACGCGAGCGGGAATGCCCCGGACTCAGTTTTCTCGTCCTGGGGTAAAAAGCGGTCCCCCGACGGTTTCTTCCCTTTGCTCCGTATTGGTCATAAGTCTTTCGATCTTCGGGTCTCGTGCTCCGAGGACTTCAACCCACACTCCTGGCATGCTCCCTTACACGTTTTCCGGAGGTATAGGTCGGGAAGCGAGCTCGTTGGAGGGAGAACTGTGGTGCGACCCAAAACGGTCCAAAAGATGGCCGAAGCTTCCAACGAGTGGCGAACGCTCGTCCGGTGTCAGAAACCACTGGAAATGCACTTGCAGCGAAGGAAACGGGCCGAGCTCGAGGACTTCCGGTGCTCGTCCCAAGAAAACGCGAGCGGGAATGCCCCGGACTCAGTTTTCTCGTCCTGGGGTAAAAAGCGGTCCCCCGACGGTTTCTTCCCTTTGCTCTGTATTGGTCATAAGTCTTTCGATCTTCGGGTCTCGTGCTCCGAGGACTTCAACCCACACTCCTGGCATGCTCCCTTACACGTTTTCCGGAGGTATAGGTCGGGAAGCGAGCTCGTTGGAGGGAGAACTGTGGTGCGACCCAAAACGGTCCAAAAGATGGCCGAAGCTTCCAACGAGTGGCGAACGCTCGTCCGGTGTCAGAAACCACTGGAAATGCACTTGCAGCGAAGGAAACGGGCCGAGCTCGAGGACTTCCGGTGCTCGTCCCAAGAAAACGCGAGCGGGAATGCCCCGGACTCAGTTTTCTCGTCCTGGGGTAAAAAGCGGTCCCCCGACGGTTTCTTCCCTTTGCTCTGTATTGGTCATAAGTCTTTCGATCTTCGGGTCTCGTGCTCTGAGGACTTCAACCCACACTCCTGGCATGCTCCCTGACACGTTTTCCGGAGGTATAGGTCGGGAAGCGAGCTCGTTGGAGGGAGAACTGTGGTGCGACCCAAAACGGTCCAAAAGATGGCCGAAGCTTCCAACGAGTGGCGAACGCTCGTCCGGTGTCAGAAACCACTGGAAATGCACTTGCAGCGAAGGAAACGAACCGAGCTCGAGGACTTCCGGTGCTCGTCCCAAGAAAACGCGAGCGGGAATGCCCCGGACTCAGTTTTCTCGTCCTGGGGTAAAAAGCGGTCCCCCGACGGTTTCTCCCCTTTGCTCTGTATTGGTCATAAGTCTTTCGATCTTCGGGTCTCGTGCTCCGAGGACTTCAACCCACACTCCTGGCATGCTCCCTTACACGTTTTCCGGAGGTATAGGTCGGGAAGCGAGCTCGTTGGAGGGAGAACTGTGGTGCGACCCAAAACGGTCCAAAAGATGGCCGAAGCTTCCAACGAGTGGCGAACGCTCGTCCGGTGTCAGAAACCACTGGAAATGCACTTGCAGCGAAGGAAACGGGCCGAGCTCGAGGACTTCCGGTGCTCGTCCCAAGAAAACGCGGGCGGGAATGCCCCGGACTCAGTTTTCTCGTCCTGGGGTAAAAAGCGGTCCCCCGACGGTTTCTTCCCTTTGCTCCGTATTGGTCATAAGTCTTTCGATCTTCGGGTCTCGTGCTCCGAGGACTTCAACCCACACTCCTGGCATGCTCCCTGACACGTTTTCCGGAGGTATAGGTCGGGAAGCGAGCTCGTTGGAGGGAGAACTGTGGTGCGACCCAAAACGGTCCAAAAGATGGCCGAAGCTTCCAACGAGTGGCGAACGCTCGTCCGGTGTCAGAAACCACTGGAAATGCACTTGCAGCGAAGGAAACGGGCCGAGCTCGAGGACTTCCGGTGCTCGTCCCAAGAAAACGCGGGCGGGAATGCCCCGGACTCAGTTTTCTCGTCCTGGGGTAAAAAGCGGTCCCCCGACGGTTTCTTCCCTTTGCTCCGTATTGGTCATAAGTCTTTCGATCTTCGGGTCTCGTGCTCCGAGGACTTCAACCCACACTCCTGGCATGCTCCCTGACACGTTTTCCGGAGGTATAGGTCGGGAAGCGAGCTCGTTGGAGGGAGAACTGTGGTGCGACCCAAAACGGTCCAAAAGATGGCCGAAGCTTCCAACGAGTGGCGAACGCTCGTCCGGTGTCAGAAACCACTGGAAATGCACTTGCAGCGAAGGAAACGGGCCGAGCTCGAGGACTTCCGGTGCTCGTCCCAAGAAAACGCGGGCGGGAATGCCCCGGACTCAGTTTTCTCGTCCTGGGGTAAAAAGCGGTCCCCCGACGGTTTCTTCCCTTTGCTCCGTATTGGTCATAAGTCTTTCGATCTTCGGGTCTCGTGCTCCGAGGACTTCAACCCACACTCCTGGCATGCTCCCTGACACGTTTTCCGGAGGTATAGGTCGGGAAGCGAGCTCGTTGGAGGGAGAACTGTGGTGCGACCCAAAACGGTCCAAAAGATGGCCGAAGCTTCCAACGACTGGCGAACGCTCGTCCGGTGTCAGAAACCACTGGAAATGCACTTGCAGCGAAGGAAACGGGCCGAGCTCGAGGACTTCCAGTGCTCGTCCCAAGAAAACGCGAGCGGGAATGCCCCGGACTCAGTTTTCTCGTCCTGGGGTAAAAAGCGGTCCCCCGACGGTTTCTTCCCTTTGCTCCGTATTGGTCATAAGTCTTTCGATCTTCGGGTCTCGTGCTCCGAGGACTTCAACCCACACTCCTGGCATGCTCCCTGACACGTTTTCCGGAGGTATAGGTCGGGAAGCGAGCTCGTTGGAGGGAGAACTGTGGTGCGACCCAAAACGGTCCAAAAGATGGCCGAAGCTTCCAACGAGTGGCGAACGCTCGTCCGGTGTTAGAAACCACTGGAAATGCACTTGCAGCGAAGGAAACGGGCCGAGCTCGAGGACTTCCGGTGCTCGTCCCAAGAAAACGCGAGCGGGAATGCCCCGGACTCAGTTTTCTCGTCCTGGGGTAAAAAGCGGTCCCCCGACGGTTTCTTCCCTTTGCTCCGTATTGGTCATAAGTCTTTCGATCTTCGGGTCTCGTGCTCCGAGGACTTCAACCCACACTCCTGGCATGCTCCCTTACACGTTTTCCGGAGGTATAGGTCGGGAAGCGAGCTCGTTGGAGGGAGAACTGTGGTGCGACCCAAAACGGTCCAAAAGATGGCCGAAGCTTCCAACGAGTGGCGAACGCTCGTCCGGTGTCAGAAACCACTGGAAATGCACTTGCAGCGAAGGAAACGGGCCGAGCTCGAGGACTTCCGGTGCTCGTCCCAAGAAAACGCGAGCGGGAATGCCCCGGACTCAGTTTTCTCGTCCTGGGGTAAAAAGCGGTCCCCCGACGGTTTCTTCCCTTTGCTCCGTATTGGTCATAAGTCTTTCGATCTTCGGGTCTCGTGCTCCGAGGACTTCAACCCACACTCCTGGCATGCTCCCTGACACGTTTTCCGGAGGTATAGGTCGGGAAGCGAGCTCGTTGGAGGGAGAACTGTGGTGCGACCCAAAACGGTCCAAAAGATGGCCGAAGCTTCCAACGAGTGGCGAACGCTCGTCCGGTGTCAGAAACCACTGGAAATGCACTTGCAGCGAAGGAAACGGGCCGAGCTCGAGGACTTCCGGTGCTCGTCCCAAGAAAACGCGAGCGGGAATGCCCCGGACTCAGTTTTCTCGTCCTGGGGTAAAAAGCGGTTCCCCGACGGTTTCTTCCCTTTGCTCCGTATTGGTCATAAGTCTTTCGATCTTCGGGTCTCGTGCTCCGAGGACTTCAACCCACACTCCTGGCATGCTCCCTGACACGTTTTCCGGAGGTATAGGTCGGGAAGCGAGCTCGTTGGAGGGAGAACTGTGGTGCGACCCAAAACGGTCCAAAAGATGGCCGAAGCTTCCAACGAGTGGCGAACGCTCGTCCGGTGTCAGAAACCACTGGAAATGCACTTGCAGCGAAGGAAACGGGCCGAGCTCGAGGACTTCCGGTGCTCGTCCCAAGAAAACGCGAGCGGGAATGCCCCGGACTCAGTTTTCTCGTCCTGGGGTAAAAAGCGGTCCCCCGACGGTTTCTTCCCTTTGCTCCGTATTGGTCATAAGTCTTTCGATCTTCGGGTCTCGTGCTCCGAGGACTTCAACCCACACTCCTGGCATGCTCCCTTACACGTTTTCCGGAGGTATAGGTCGGGAAGCGAGCTCGTTGGAGGGAGAACTGTGGTGCGACCCAAAACGGTCCAAAAGATGGCCGAAGCTTCCAACGAGTGGCGAACGCTCGTCCGGTGTCAGAAACCACTGGAAATGCACTTGCAGCGAAGGAAACGGGCCGAGCTCGAGGACTTCCGGTGCTCGTCCCAAGAAAACGCGAGCGGGAATGCCCCGGTCTCAGTTTTCTCGTCCTGGGGTAAAAAGCGGTTCCCCGACGGTTTCTTCCCTTTGCTCCGTATTGGTTATAAGTCTTTCGATCTTCGGGTCTCGTGCTCCGAGGACTTCAACCCACACTCCTGGCATGCTCCCTGACACGTTTTCCGGAGGTATAGGTCGGGAAGCGAGCTCGTTGGAGGGAGAACTGTGGTGCGACCCAAAACGGTCCAAAAGATGGCCGAAGCTTCCAACGAGTGGCGAACGCTCGTCCGGTGTCAGAAACCACTGGAAATGCACTTGCAGCGAAGGAAATGGGCCGAGCTCGAGGACTTCCGGTGCTCGTCCCAAGAAAACGCGAGCGGGAATGCCCCGGACTCAGTTTTCTCGTCCTGGGGTAAAAAGCGGTCCCCCGACGGTTTCTTCCCTTTGCTCCGTATTGGTCATAAGTCTTTCGATCTTCGGGTCTCGTGCTCCGAGGACTTCAACCCACACTCCTGGCATGCTCCCTTACACGTTTTCCGGAGGTATAGGTCGGGAAGCGAGCTCGTTGGAGGGAGAACTGTGGTGCGACCCAAAACGGTCCAAAAGATGGCCGAAGCTTCCAACGAGTGGCGAACGCTCGTCCGGTGTCAGAAACTACTGGAAATGCACTTGCAGCGAAGGAAACGGGCCGAGCTCGAGGACTTCCGGTGCTCGTCCCAAGAAAACGCGAGCGGGAATGCCCCGGACTCAGTTTTCTCGTCCTGGGGTAAAAAGCGGTCCCCCGACGGTTTCTTCCCTTTGCTCCGTATTGGTCATAAGTCTTTCGATCTTCGGGTCTCGTGCTCCGAGGACTTCAACCCACACTCCTGGCATGCTCCCTGACACGTTTTCCGGAGGTATAGGTCGGGAAGCGAGCTCGTTGGAGGGAGAACTGTGGTGCGACCCAAAACGGTCCAAAAGATGGCCGAAGCTTCCAACGAGTGGCGAACGCTCGTCCGGTGTCAGAAACCACTGGAAATGCACTTGCAGCGAAGGAAACGGGCCGAGCTCGAGGACTTCCGGTGCTCGTCCCAAGAAAACGCGAGCGGGAATGCCCGGACTCAGTTTTCTCGTCCTGGGGTAAAAAGCGGTCCCCCGACGGTTTCTTCCCTTTGCTCCGTATTGGTCATAAGTCTTTCGATCTTCGGGTCTCGTGCTCCGAGGACTTCAACCCACACTCCTGGCATGCTCCCTTACACGTTTTCCGGAGGTATAGGTCGGGAAGCGAGCTCGTTGGAGGGAGAACTGTGGTGCGACCCAAAACGGTCCAAAAGATGGCCGAAGCTTCCAACGAGTGGCGAACGCTCGTCCGGTGTCAGAAACCACTGGAAATGCACTTGCAGCGAAGGAAACGGGCCGAGCTCGAGGACTTCCGGTGCTCGTCCCAAGAAAACGCGAGCGGGAATGCCCCGGACTCAGTTTTCTCGTCCTGGGGTAAAAAGCGATCCCCCGACGGTTTCTTCCCTTTGCTCCGTATTGGTCATAAGTCTTTCGATCTTCGGGTCTCGTGCTCCGAGGACTTCAACCCACACTCCTGGCATGCTCCCTGACCCGTTTTCCGGAGGTATAGGTCGGGAAGCGAGCTCGTTGGAGGGAGAACTGTGGTGCGACCCAAAACGGTCCAAAAGATGGCCGAAGATTCCAACGAGTGGCGAACGCTCGTCCGGTGTCAGAAACCACTGGAAATGCACTTGCAGCGAAGGAAACGGGCCGAGCTTGAGGACTTCCGGTGCTCGTCCCAAGAAAACGCGGGCGGGAATGCCCCGGACTCAGTTTTCTCGTCCTGGGGTAAAAAGCGGTCCCCCGACGGTTTCTTCCCTTTGCTCCGTATTGGTCATAAGTCTTTCGATCTTCGGGTCTCGTGCTCCGAGGACTTCAACCCACACTCCTGGCATGCTCCCTGACACGTTTTCCGGAGGTATAGGTCGGGAAGCGAGCTCGTTGGAGGGAGAACTGTGGTGCGACCCAAAACGGTCCAAAAGATGGCCGAAGCTTCCAACGAGTGGCGACCGCTCGTCCGGTGTCAGAAACCACTAGAAATGCACTTGCAGCGAAGGAAACGGGCCGAGCTCGAGGACTTTCGGTGCTCGTCCCAAGAAAACGCGGGCGGGAATGCCCCGGACTCAGTTTTCTCGTCCTGGGGTAAAAAGCGGTCCCCCGACGGTTTCTTCCCTTTGCTCCGTATTGGTCATAAGTCTTTCGATCTTCGGGTCTCGTGCTCCGAGGACTTCAACCCACACTCCTCGCATGCTCCCTGACACGTTTTCCGGAGGTATAGGTCGGGAAGCGAGCTCGTTGGAGGGAGAACTGTGGTGCGACCCAAAACGGTCCAAAAGATGGCCGAAGCTTCCAACGAGTGGCGAACGCTCGTCCGGTGTCAGAAACCACTGGAAATGCACTTGCAGCGAAGGAACAGGCCGAGCTCGAGTACTTCCGGTGCTCGTCCCAAGAAAACGCGGGCGGGAATGCCCCGGACTCAGTTTTCTCGTCCTGGGGTAAAAAGCGGTCCCCCGACGGTTTCTTCCCTTTGCTCCGTATTGGTCATAAGTCTTTCGATCTTCGGGTCTCGTGCTCCAAGGACTTCAACCCACACTCCTGGCATGCTCCCTGACACGTTTTCCGGAGGTATAGGTCAGGAAGCGAGCTCGTTGGAGGGAGAACTGTGGTGCGACCCAAAACGGTCCAAAAGATGGCCGAAGCTTCCAACGAGTGGCGAACGCTCGTCCGGTGTCAGAAACCACTGGAAATGCACTTGCAGCAAAGGAAACGGGCCGAGCTCGAGGTCTTCCGGTGCTCGTCCCAAGAAACCGCGGGCGGGAATGCCCCGGACTCAGTTTTCTCGTCCTGGGGTAAAAAGCGGTCCCCCGACGGTTTCTTCCCTTTGCTCCGTATTGGTCATAAGTCTTTCGATCTTCGGGTCTCGTGCTCCGAGGACTTCAACCCACACTCCTGGCATGCTCCCTGACACGTTTTCCGGAGGTATAGGTCGGGAAGCGAGCTCGTTGGAGGGAGAACTGTGGTGCGACCCAAAACGGTCCAAAAGATGGCCGAAGCTTCCAACGAGTGGCGAACGCTCGTCCGGTGTCAGAAACCACTGGAAATGCACTTGCAGCGAAGGAAACGGGCCGAGCTCGAGTACTTCTGGTGCTCGTCCCAAGAAAACGCGGGCGGGAATGCCCCGGACTCAGTTTTCTCGTCCTGGGGTAAAAAGCGGTCCCCCGACGGTTTCTTCCCTTTGCTCCGTATTGGTCATAAGTCTTTCGATCTTCGGGTCTCGTGCTCCGAGGACTTCAACCCACACTCCTGGCATGCTCCCTGACACGTTTTCCGGAGGTATAGGTCGGGAAGCGAGCTCGTTGGAGGGAGAACTGTGGTGCGACCCAAAACGTTCCAAAAGATGGCCGAAGCTTCCAACGAGTGGCGAACGCTCGTCCGGTGTCAGAAACCACTGGAAATGCACTTGCAGCGAAGGAAACGGGCCGAGCTCGAGGTCTTCCGGTGCTCGTCCCAAGAAAACGCGGGCGGGAATGCCCCGGACTCAGTTTTCTCGTCCTGGGGTAAAAAGCGGTCCCCCGACGGTTTCTTCCCTTTGCTCCGTATTGGTCATAAGTCTTTCGATCTTCGGGTCTCGTGCTCCGAGGACTTCAACCCACACTCCTGGCATGCTCCCTGACACGTTTTCCGGAGGTATAGGTCGGGAAGCGAGCTCGTTGGAGGGAGAACTGTGGTGCGACCCAAAACGGTCCAAAAGATGGCCGAAGCTTCCAACGAGTGGCGAACGCTCGTCCGGTGTCAGAAACCACTGGAAATGCACTTGCAGCGAAGGAAACGGGCCGAGCTCGAGGTCTTCCGGTGCTCGTCCCAAGAAAACGCGGGCGGGAATGCCCCGGACTCAGTTTTCTCGTCCTGGGGTAAAAAGCGGTCCCCCGACGGTTTCTTCCCTTTGCTCCGTATTGGTCATAAGTCTTTCGATCTTCGGGTCTCGTGCTCCGAGGACTTCAACCCACACTCCTGGCATGCTCCCTGACACGTTTTCCGGAGGTATAGGTCGGGAAGCGAGCTCGTTGGAGGGAGAACTGTGGTGCGACCCAAAACGGTCCCAAAGATGGCCGAAGCTTCCAACGAGTGGCGAACGCTCGTCCGGTGTCAGAAACCACTGGAAATGCACTTGCAGCGAAGGAAACGGGCCGAGCTCGAGGACTTCCGGTGCTCGTCCCAAGAAAACGCGGGCGGGAATGCGCCGGACTCAGTTTTCTCGTCCTGGGGTAAAAAGCGGTCCCCCGACGGTTTCTTCCCTTTGCTCCGTATTGGTCATAAGTCTTTCGATCTTCGGGTCTCGTGCTCCAAGGACTTCAACCCACACTCCTGGCATGCTCCCTGACACGTTTTCCGGAGGTATAGGTCGGGAAGCGAGCTCGTTGGAGGGAGAACTGTGGTGCGACCCAAAACGGTCCAAAAGATGGCCGAAGCTTCCAACGAGTGGCGAACGCTCGTCCGGTGTCAGAAACCACTGGAAATGCACTTGCAGCGAAGGAAACGGGCCGAGCGCGAGGTCTTCCGGTGCTCGTCCCAAGAAAACGCGGGCGGGAATGCCCTGGACTCCGTTTTCTCGTCCTGGGGTAAAAAGCGGTCCCCCGACGGTTTCTTCCCTTTGCTCCGTATTGGTCATAAGTCTTTCGATCTTCGGGTCTCGTGCTCCGAGGACTTCAACCCACACTCCTGGCATGCTCCCTGACACGTTTTCCGGAGGTATAGGTCGGGAAGCGAGCTCGTTGGAGGGAGAACTGTGGTGCGACCCAAAACGGTCCCAAAGATGGCCGAAGCTTCCAACGAGTGGCGAACGCTCGTCCGGTGTCAGAAACCACTGGAAATGCACTTGCAGCGAAGGAAACGGGCCGAGCTCGAGGACTTCCGGTGCTCGTCCCAAGAAAACGCGGGCGGGAATGCGCCGGACTCAGTTTTCTCGTCCTGGGGTAAAAAGCGGTCCCCCGACGGTTTCTTCCCTTTGCTCCGTATTGGTCATAAGTCTTTCGATCTTCGGGTCTCGTGCTCCAAGGACTTCAACCCACACTCCTGGCATGCTCCCTGACACGTTTTCCGGAGGTATAGGTCGGGAAGCGAGCTCGTTGGAGGGAGAACTGTGGTGCGACCCAAAACGGTCCAAAAGATGGCCGAAGCTTCCAACGAGTGGCGAACGCTCGTCCGGTGTCAGAAACCACTGGAAATGCACTTGCAGCGAAGGAAACGGGCCGAGCTCGAGGTCTTCCGGTGCTCGTCCCAAGAAAACGCGGGCGGGAATGCCCTGGACTCCGTTTTCTCGTCCTGGGGTAAAAAGCGGTCCCCCGACGGTTTCTTCCCTTTGCTCCGTATTGGTCATAAGTCTTTCGATCTTCGGGTCTCGTGCTCCGAGGACTTCAACCCACACTCCTGGCATGCTCCCTGACACGTTTTCCGGAGGTATAGGTCGGGAAGCGAGCTCGTTGGAGGGAGAACTGTGGTGCGACCCAAAACGGTCCAAAAGATGGCCGAAGCTTCCAACGAGTGGCGAACGCTCGTCCGGTGTCAGAAACCACTGGAAATGCACTTGCAGCGAAGGAAACGGGCCGAGCTCGAGGACTTTCGGTGCGCGTCCCAAGAAAACGCGGGCGGGAATGCCCCGGACTCAGTTTTCTCGTCCTGGGGTAAAAAGCGGTCCCCCGACGGTTTCTTCCCTTTGCTCCGTATTGGTCATAAGTCTTTCGATCTTCGGGTCTCGTGCTCCGAGGACTTCAACCCACACTCCTGGCATGCTCCCTGACACGTTTTCCGGAGGTATAGGTCGGGAAGCGAGCTTGTTGGAGGGAGAACTGATGTGCGACCCAAAACGGTCCAAAAGATGGCCGAAGCTTCCAACGAGTGGCGAACGCTCGTCCGGTGTCAGAAACCACTGGAAATGCACTTGCAGCGAAGGAAACCGTCCGAGCTCGAGGACTTCCGGTGCTCGTCTCAAGAAAACGCGGGCGGGAATGCTTCGGACTCAGTTTTCTCGTCCTGGGGTAAAAAGCGGTCCCCCGACGGTTTCTTCCCTTTGCTCTGTATTGGTCATAAGTCTTTCGATCTTCGGGTCTCGTGCTCCGAGGACTTCAACCCACACTCCTGGCATGCTCCCTGACACGTTTTCCGGAGGTATAGGTCGGGAAGCGAGCTCGTTGGAGGGAGAACTGTGGTGCGACCCAAAACGGTCCAAAAGATGGCCGAAGCTTCCAACGAGTGGCGAACGCTCGTCCGGTGTCAGAAACCACTGGAAATGCACTTGCAGCGAAGGAAACGGGCCGAGCTCGAGGTCTTCCGGTGCTCGTCCCAAGAAAACGCGGGCGGGAATGCCCTGGACTCCGTTTTCTCGTCCTGGGGTAAAAAGCGGTCCCCCGACGGTTTCTTCCCTTTGCTCCGTATTGGTCATAAGTCTTTCGATCTTCGGGTCTCGTGCTCCGAGGACTTCAACCCACACTCCTGGCATGCTCCCTGACACGTTTTCCGGAGGTATAGGTCGGGAAGCGAGCTCGTTGGAGGGAGAACTGTGGTGCGACCCAAAACGGTCCAAAAGATGGCCGAAGCTTCCAACGAGTGGCGAACGCTCGTCCGGTGTTAGAAACCACTGGAAATGCACTTGCAGCGAAGGAAACGGGCTGAGCTCGAGGACTTCCGGTGCTCGTCCCAAGAAAACGCGAGCGGGAATGCCCCGGACTCAGTTTTCTCGTCCTGGGGTAAAAAGCGGTCCCCCGACGGTTTCTTCCCTTTGCTCCGTATTGGTCATAAGTCTTTCGATCTTCGGGTCTCGTGCTCCGAGGACTTCAACCCACACTCCTGGCATGCTCCCTGACACGTTTTCCGGAGGTATAGGTCGGGAAGCGAGCTCGTTGGAGGGAGAACTGTGGTGCGACCCAAAACGGTCCAAAAGATGGCCGAAGCTTCCAACGAGTGGCGAACGCTCGTCCGGTGTCAGAAACCACTGGAAATGCACTTGCAGCGAAGGAAACGGGCTGAGCTCGAGGACTTCCGGTGCTCGTCCCAAGAAAACGCGAGCGTGAATGCCCCGGACTCAGTTTTCTCGTCCTGGGGTAAAAAGCGGTCCCCCGACGGTTTCTTCCCTTTGCTCCGTATTGGTCATAAGTCTTTCGATCTTCGGGTCTCGTGCTCCGAGGACTTCAACCCAAACTCCTGGCATTTTCCCTGACACGTTTTCTGGAGGTATAAGTCGGGAAGCGAGCTCGTTGGAGGGAGAACTGTGGTGCGAGCCAAAACGGTCCAAAAGATGGCCGAAGCTTCCAACGAGTGGCGAACGCTCGTCCGGTGTCAGAAACCACTGGAAATGCACTTGCAGCGAAGGAAACGGGCCGAGCTCGAGGACTTCCGGTGCTCGTCCCAAGAAAACGCGAGCGGGAATGCCCCGGACTCAGTTTTCTCGTCCTGGGGTAAAAAGCGGTCCCCCGACGGTTTCTTCCCTTTGCTCCGTATTGGTCATAAGTCTTTCGATCTTCGGGTCTCGTGCTCCGAGGACTTCAACCCACACTCCTGGCATGCTCCCTGACACGTTTTCCGGAGGTATAGGTCGGGAAGCGAGCTCGTTGGAGGGAGAACTGTGGTGCGACCCAAAACGGTCCAAAAGATGGCCGAAGCTTCCAACGAGTGGCGAACGCTCGTCCGGTGTCAGAAACCACTGGAAATGCACTTGCAGCGAAGGAAACGGGCCGAGCTCGAGGACTTCCGGTGCTCGTCCCAAGAAAACGCGAGCGGGAATGCCCCGGACTCAGTTTTCTCGTCCTGGGGTAAAAAGCGGTCCCCCGACGGTTTCTTCCCTTTGCTCCGTATTGGTCATAAGTCTTTCGATCTTCGGGTCTCGTGCTCCGAGGACTTCAACCCACACTCCTGGCATGCTCCCTGACACGTTTTCCGGAGGTATAGGTCGGGAAGCGAGCTCGTTGGAGGGAGAACTGTGGTGCGACCCAAAACGGTCCAAAAGATGGCCGAAGCTTCCAACGAGTGGCGAACGCTCGTCCGGTGTCAGAAACCACTGGAAATGCACTTGCAGCGAAGGAAACGGGCCGAGCTCGAGGACTTCCGGTGCTCGTCCCAAGAAAACGCGAGCGGGAATGCCCCGGACTCAGTTTTCTCGTCCTGGGGTAAAAAGCGGTCCCCCGACGGTTTCTTCCCTTTGCTCTGTATTGGTCATAAGTCTTTCGATCTTCGGGTCTCGTGCTCCGAGGACTTCAACCCACACTCCTGGCATGCTCCCTGACACGTTTTCCGGAGGTATAGGTCGGGAAGCGAGCTCGTTGGAGGGAGAACTGTGGTGCGACCCAAAACGGTCCAAAAGATGGCCGAAGCTTCCAACGAGTGGCGAACGCTCGTTCGGTGTCAGAAACCACTGGAAATGCACTTGCAGCGAAGGAAACGGGCCGAGCTCGAGGACTTCCGGTGCTCGTCCCAAGAAAACGCGAGCGGGAATGCCCCGGACTCAGTTTTCTCGTCCTGGGGTAAAAAGCGGTCCCCCGACGGTTTCTTCCCTTTGCTCCGTATTGGTCATAAGTCTTTCGATCTTCGGGTCTCGTGCTCCGAGGACTTCAACCCACACTCCTGGCATGCTCCCTGACACGTTTTCCGGAGGTATAGGTCGGGAAGCGAGCTCGTTGGAGGGAGAACTGTGGTGCGACCCAAAACGGTCCAAAAGATGGCCGAAGCTTCCAACGAGTGGCGAACGCTCGTCCGGTGTCAGAAACCACTGGAAATGCACTTGCAGCGAAGGAAACGGGCCGAGCTCGAGGACTTCCGGTGCTCGTCCCAAGAAAACGCGAGCGGGAATGCCCCGGACTCAGTTTTCTCGTCCTGGGGTAAAAAGCGGTCCCCCGACGGTTTCTTCCCTTTGCTCCGTATTGGTCATAAGTCTTTCGATCTTCGGGTCTCGTGCTCCGAGGACTTCAACCCACACTCCTGGCATGCTCCCTGACACGTTTTCCGGAGGTATAGGTCGGGAAGCGATCTCGTTGGAGGGAGAACTGTGGTGCGACCCAAAACGGTCCAAAAGATGGCCGAAGCTTCCAACGAGTGGCGAACGCTCGTCCGGTGTCAGAAACCACTGGAAATGCACTTGCAGCGAAGGAAACGGGCCGAGCTCGAGGACTTCCGGTGCTCGTCCCAAGAAAACGCGAGCGGGAATGCCCCGGACTCAGTTTTCTCGTCCTGGGGTAAAAAGCGGTCCCCCGACGGTTTCTTCCCTTTGCTCCGTATTGGTCATAAGTCTTTCGATCTTCGGGTCTCGTGCTCCGAGGACTTCAACCCACACTCCTGGCATGCTCCCTGACACGTTTTCCGGAGGTATAGGTCGGGAAGCGAGCTCGTTGGAGGGAGAACTGTGGTGCGACCCAAAACGGTCCAAAAGATGGCCGAAGCTTCCAACGAGTGGCGAACGCTCGTCCGGTGTCAGAAACCACTGGAAATGCACTTGCAGCGAAGGAAACGGGCCGAGCTCGAGGACTTCCGGTGCTCGTCCCAAGAAAACGCGAGCGGGAATGCCCCGGACTCAGTTTTCTCGTCCTAGGGTAAAAAGCGGTCCCCCGACGGTTTATTCCCTTTGCTCCGTATTGGTCATAAGTCTTTCGATCTTCGGGTCTCGTGCTCCAAGGACTTCAACCCACACTCCTGGCATGCTCCCTGACACGTTTTCCGGAGGTATAGGTCGGGAAGCGAGCTCGTTGGAGGGAGAACTGTGGTGCGACCCAAAACGGTCCAAAAGATGGCCGAAGCTTCCAACGAGTGGCGAACGCTCGTCCGGTGTCAGAAACCACTGGAAATGCACTTGCAGCGAAGGAAACGGGCCGAGCTCGAGGTCTTCCGGTGCTCGTCCCAAGAAAACGCGGGCGGGAATGCCCTGGACTCCGTTTTCTCGTCCTGGGGTAAAAAGCGGTCCCCCGACGGTTTCTTCCCTTTGCTCCGTATTGGTCATAAGTCTTTCGATCTTCGGGTCTCGTGCTCCGAGGACTTCAACCCACACTCCTGGCATGCTCCCTGACACGTTTTCCGGAGGTATAGGTCGGGAAGCGAGCTCGTTGGAGGGAGAACTGTGGTGCGACCCAAAACGGTCCAAAAGATGGCCGAAGCTTCCAACGAGTGGCGAACGCTCGTCCGGTGTCAGAAACCACTGGAAATGCACTTGCAGCGAAGGAAACGGGCCGAGCTCGAGGACTTTCGGTGCGCGTCCCAAGAAAACGCGGGCGGGAATGCCCCGGACTCAGTTTTCTCGTCCTGGGGTAAAAAGCGGTCCCCCGACGGTTTCTTCCCTTTGCTCCGTATTGGTCATAAGTCTTTCGATCTTCGGGTCTCGTGCTCCGAGGACTTCAACCCACACTCCTGGCATGCTCCCTGACACGTTTTCCGGAGGTATAGGTCGGGAAGCGAGCTTGTTGGAGGGAGAACTGATGTGCGACCCAAAACGGTCCAAAAGATGGCCGAAGCTTCCAACGAGTGGCGAACGCTCGTCCGGTGTCAGAAACCACTGGAAATGCACTTGCAGCGAAGGAAACCGTCCGAGCTCGAGGACTTCCGGTGCTCGTCTCAAGAAAACGCGGGCGGGAATGCTTCGGACTCAGTTTTCTCGTCCTGGGGTAAAAAGCGGTCCCCCGACGGTTTCTTCCCTTTGCTCTGTATTGGTCATAAGTCTTTCGATCTTCGGGTCTCGTGCTCCGAGGACTTCAACCCACACTCCTGGCATGCTCCCTGACACGTTTTCCGGAGGTATAGGTCGGGAAGCGAGCTCGTTGGAGGGAGAACTGTGGTGCGACCCAAAACGGTCCAAAAGATGGCCGAAGCTTCCAACGAGTGGCGAACGCTCGTCCGGTGTCAGAAACCACTGGAAATGCACTTGCAGCGAAGGAAACGGGCCGAGCTCGAGGTCTTCCGGTGCTCGTCCCAAGAAAACGCGGGCGGGAATGCCCTGGACTCCGTTTTCTCGTCCTGGGGTAAAAAGCGGTCCCCCGACGGTTTCTTCCCTTTGCTCCGTATTGGTCATAAGTCTTTCGATCTTCGGGTCTCGTGCTCCGAGGACTTCAACCCACACTCCTGGCATGCTCCCTGACACGTTTTCCGGAGGTATAGGTCGGGAAGCGAGCTCGTTGGAGGGAGAACTGTGGTGCGACCCAAAACGGTCCAAAAGATGGCCGAAGCTTCCAACGAGTGGCGAACGCTCGTCCGGTGTCAGAAACCACTGGAAATGCACTTGCAGCGAAGGAAACGGGCTGAGCTCGAGGACTTCCGGTGCTCGTCCCAAGAAAACGCGAGCGGGAATGCCCCGGACTCAGTTTTCTCGTCCTGGGGTAAAAAGCGGTCCCCCGACGGTTTCTTCCCTTTGCTCCGTATTGGTCATAAGTCTTTCGATCTTCGGGTCTCGTGCTCCGAGGACTTCAACCCACACTCCTGGCATGCTCCCTGACACGTTTTCCGGAGGTATAGGTCGGGAAGCGAGCTCGTTGGAGGGAGAACTGTGGTGCGACCCAAAACGGTCCAAAAGATGGCCGAAGCTTCCAACGAGTGGCGAACGCTCGTCCGGTGTCAGAAACCACTGGAAATGCACTTGCAGCGAAGGAAACGGGCTGAGCTCGAGGACTTCCGGTGCTCGTCCCAAGAAAACGCGAGCGTGAATGCCCCGGACTCAGTTTTCTCGTCCTGGGGTAAAAAGCGGTCCCCCGACGGTTTCTTCCCTTTGCTCCGTATTGGTCATAAGTCTTTCGATCTTCGGGTCTCGTGCTCCGAGGACTTCAACCCAAACTCCTGGCATTTTCCCTGACACGTTTTCTGGAGGTATAAGTCGGGAAGCGAGCTCGTTGGAGGGAGAACTGTGGTGCGAGCCAAAACGGTCCAAAAGATGGCCGAAGCTTCCAACGAGTGGCGAACGCTCGTCCGGTGTCAGAAACCACTGGAAATGCACTTGCAGCGAAGGAAACGGGCCGAGCTCGAGGACTTCCGGTGCTCGTCCCAAGAAAACGCGAGCGGGAATGCCCCGGACTCAGTTTTCTCGTCCTGGGGTAAAAAGCGGTCCCCCGACGGTTTCTTCCCTTTGCTCCGTATTGGTCATAAGTCTTTCGATCTTCGGGTCTCGTGCTCCGAGGACTTCAACCCACACTCCTGGCATGCTCCCTGACACGTTTTCCGGAGGTATAGGTCGGGAAGCGAGCTCGTTGGAGGGAGAACTGTGGTGCGACCCAAAACGGTCCAAAAGATGGCCGAAGCTTCCAACGAGTGGCGAACGCTCGTCCGGTGTCAGAAACCACTGGAAATGCACTTGCAGCGAAGGAAACGGGCCGAGCTCGAGGACTTCCGGTGCTCGTCCCAAGAAAACGCGAGCGGGAATGCCCCGGACTCAGTTTTCTCGTCCTGGGGTAAAAAGCGGTCCCCCGACGGTTTCTTCCCTTTGCTCCGTATTGGTCATAAGTCTTTCGATCTTCGGGTCTCGTGCTCCGAGGACTTCAACCCACACTCCTGGCATGCTCCCTGACACGTTTTCCGGAGGTATAGGTCGGGAAGCGAGCTCGTTGGAGGGAGAACTGTGGTGCGACCCAAAACGGTCCAAAAGATGGCCGAAGCTTCCAACGAGTGGCGAACGCTCGTCCGGTGTCAGAAACCACTGGAAATGCACTTGCAGCGAAGGAAACGGGCCGAGCTCGAGGACTTCCGGTGCTCGTCCCAAGAAAACGCGAGCGGGAATGCCCCGGACTCAGTTTTCTCGTCCTGGGGTAAAAAGCGGTCCCCCGACGGTTTCTTCCCTTTGCTCCGTATTGGTCATAAGTCTTTCGATCTTCGGGTCTCGTGCTCCGAGGACTTCAACCCACACTCCTGGCATGCTCCCTGACACGTTTTCCGGAGGTATAGGTCGGGAAGCGAGCTCGTTGGAGGGAGAACTGTGGTGCGACCCAAAACGGTCCAAAAGATGGCCGAAGCTTCCAACGAGTGGCGAACGCTCGTCCGGTGTCAGAAACCACTGGAAATGCACTTGCAGCGAAGGAAACGGGCCGAGCTCGAGGACTTCCGGTGCTCGTCCCAAGAAAACGCGAGCGGGAATGCCCCGGACTCAGTTTTCTCGTCCTAGGGTAAAAAGCGGTCCCCCGACGGTTTATTCCCTTTGCTCCGTATTGGTCATAAGTCTTTCGATCTTCGGGTCTCGTGCTCCAAGGACTTCAACCCACACTCCTGGCATGCTCCCTGACACGTTTTCCGGAGGTATAGGTCGGGAAGCGAGCTCGTTGGAGGGAGAACTGTGGTGCGACCCAAAACGGTCCAAAAGATGGCCGAAGCTTCCAACGAGTGGCGAACGCTCGTCCGGTGTCAGAAACCACTGGAAATGCACTTGCAGCGAAGGAAACGGGCCGAGCTCGAGGTCTTCCGGTGCTCGTCCCAAGAAAACGCGGGCGGGAATGCCCTGGACTCCGTTTTCTCGTCCTGGGGTAAAAAGCGGTCCCCCGACGGTTTCTTCCCTTTGCTCCGTATTGGTCATAAGTCTTTCGATCTTCGGGTCTCGTGCTCCGAGGACTTCAACCCACACTCCTGGCATGCTCCCTGACACGTTTTCCGGAGGTATAGGTCGGGAAGCGAGCTCGTTGGAGGGAGAACTGTGGTGCGACCCAAAACGGTCCAAAAGATGGCCGAAGCTTCCAACGAGTGGCGAACGCTCGTCCGGTGTCAGAAACCACTGGAAATGCACTTGCAGCGAAGGAAACGGGCCGAGCTCGAGGACTTTCGGTGCGCGTCCCAAGAAAACGCGGGCGGGAATGCCCCGGACTCAGTTTTCTCGTCCTGGGGTAAAAAGCGGTCCCCCGACGGTTTCTTCCCTTTGCTCCGTATTGGTCATAAGTCTTTCGATCTTCGGGTCTCGTGCTCCGAGGACTTCAACCCACACTCCTGGCATGCTCCCTGACACGTTTTCCGGAGGTATAGGTCGGAAAGCGAGCTTGTTGGAGGGAGAACTGATGTGCGACCCAAAACGGTCCAAAAGATGGCCGAAGCTTCCAACGAGTGGCGAACGCTCGTCCGGTGTCAGAAACCACTGGAAATGCACTTGCAGCGAAGGAAACCGTCCGAGCTCGAGGACTTCCGGTGCTCGTCTCAAGAAAACGCGGGCGGGAATGCTTCGGACTCAGTTTTCTCGTCCTGGGGTAAAAAGCGGTCCCCCGACGGTTTCTTCCCTTTGCTCTGTATTGGTCATAAGTCTTTCGATCTTCGGGTCTCGTGCTCCGAGGACTTCAACCCACACTCCTGGCATGCTCCCTGACACGTTTTCCGGAGGTATAGGTCGGGAAGCGAGCTCGTTGGAGGGAGAACTGTGGTGCGACCCAAAACGGTCCAAAAGATGGCCGAAGCTTCCAACGAGTGGCGAACGCTCGTCCGGTGTCAGAAACCACTGGAAATGCACTTGCAGCGAAGGAAACGGGCCGAGCTCGAGGTCTTCCGGTGCTCGTCCCAAGAAAACGCGGGCGGGAATGCCCTGGACTCCGTTTTCTCGTCCTGGGGTAAAAAGCGGTCCCCCGACGGTTTCTTCCCTTTGCTCCGTATTGGTCATAAGTCTTTCGATCTTCGGGTCTCGTGCTCCGAGGACTTCAACCCACACTCCTGGCATGCTCCCTGACACGTTTTCCGGAGGTATAGGTCGGGAAGCGAGCTCGTTGGAGGGAGAACTGTGGTGCGACCCAAAACGGTCCAAAAGATGGCCGAAGCTTCCAACGAGTGGCGAACGCTCGTCCGGTGTCAGAAACCACTGGAAATGCACTTGCAGCGAAGGAAACGGGCTGAGCTCGAGGACTTCCGGTGCTCGTCCCAAGAAAACGCGAGCGGGAATGCCCCGGACTCAGTTTTCTCGTCCTGGGGTAAAAAGCGGTCCCCCGACGGTTTCTTCCCTTTGCTCCGTATTGGTCATAAGTCTTTCGATCTTCGGGTCTCGTGCTCCGAGGACTTCAACCCACACTCCTGGCATGCTCCCTGACACGTTTTCCGGAGGTATAGGTCGGGAAGCGAGCTCGTTGGAGGGAGAACTGTGGTGCGACCCAAAACGGTCCAAAAGATGGCCGAAGCTTCCAACGAGTGGCGAACGCTCGTCCGGTGTCAGAAACCACTGGAAATGCACTTGCAGCGAAGGAAACGGGCTGAGCTCGAGGACTTCCGGTGCTCGTCCCAAGAAAACGCGAGCGTGAATGCCCCGGACTCAGTTTTCTCGTCCTGGGGTAAAAAGCGGTCCCCCGACGGTTTCTTCCCTTTGCTCCGTATTGGTCATAAGTCTTTCGATCTTCGGGTCTCGTGCTCCGAGGACTTCAACCCAAACTCCTGGCATTTTCCCTGACACGTTTTCTGGAGGTATAAGTCGGGAAGCGAGCTCGTTGGAGGGAGAACTGTGGTGCGAGCCAAAACGGTCCAAAAGATGGCCGAAGCTTCCAACGAGTGGCGAACGCTCGTCCGGTGTCAGAAACCACTGGAAATGCACTTGCAGCGAAGGAAACGGGCCGAGCTCGAGGACTTCCGGTGCTCGTCCCAAGAAAACGCGAGCGGGAATGCCCCGGACTCAGTTTTCTCGTCCTGGGGTAAAAAGCGGTCCCCCGACGGTTTCTTCCCTTTGCTCCGTATTGGTCATAAGTCTTTCGATCTTCGGGTCTCGTGCTCCGAGGACTTCAACCCACACTCCTGGCATGCTCCCTGACACGTTTTCCGGAGGTATAGGTCGGGAAGCGAGCTCGTTGGAGGGAGAACTGTGGTGCGACCCAAAACGGTCCAAAAGATGGCCGAAGCTTCCAACGAGTGGCGAACGCTCGTCCGGTGTCAGAAACCACTGGAAATGCACTTGCAGCGAAGGAAACGGGCCGAGCTCGAGGACTTCCGGTGCTCGTCCCAAGAAAACGCGAGCGGGAATGCCCCGGACTCAGTTTTCTCGTCCTGGGGTAAAAAGCGGTCCCCCGACGGTTTCTTCCCTTTGCTCCGTATTGGTCATAAGTCTTTCGATCTTCGGGTCTCGTGCTCCGAGGACTTCAACCCACACTCCTGGCATGCTCCCTGACACGTTTTCCGGAGGTATAGGTCGGGAAGCGAGCTCGTTGGAGGGAGAACTGTGGTGCGACCCAAAACGGTCCAAAAGATGGCCGAAGCTTCCAACGAGTGGCGAACGCTCGTCCGGTGTCAGAAACCACTGGAAATGCACTTGCAGCGAAGGAAACGGGCCGAGCTCGAGGACTTCCGGTGCTCGTCCCAAGAAAACGCGAGCGGGAATGCCCCGGACTCAGTTTTCTCGTCCTGGGGTAAAAAGCGGTCCCCCCGACGGTTTCTTCCCTTTGCTCCGTATTGGTCATAAGTCTTTCGATCTTCGGGTCTCGTGCTCCGAGGACTTCAACCCACACTCCTGGCATGCTCCCTGACACGTTTTCCGGAGGTATAGGTCGGGAAGCGATCTCGTTGGAGGGAGAACTGTGGTGCGACCCAAAACGGTCCAAAAGATGGCCGAAGCTTCCAACGAGTGGCGAACGCTCGTCCGGTGTGAGAAACCACTGGAAATGCACTTGCAGCGAAGGAAACGGGCCGAGCTCGAGGACTTCCGGTGCTCGTCCCAAGAAAACGCGAGCGGGAATGCCCCGGACTCAGTTTTCTCGTCCTGGGGTAAAAAGCGGTCCCCCGACGGTTTCTTCCCTTTGCTCCGTATTGGTCATAAGTCTTTCGATCTTCGGGTCTCGTGCTCCGAGGACTTCAACCCACACTCCTGGCATGCTCCCTGACACGTTTTCCGGAGGTATAGGTCGGGAAGCGAGCTCGTTGGAGGGAGAACTGTGGTGCGACCCAAAACGGTCCAAAAGATGGCCGAAGCTTCCAACGAGTGGCGAACGCTCGTCCGGTGTCAGAAACCACTGGAAATGCACTTGCAGCGAAGGAAACGGGCCGAGCTCGAGGACTTCCGGTGCTCGTCCCAAGAAAACGCGAGCGGGAATGCCCCGGACTCAGTTTTCTCGTCCTAGGGTAAAAAGCGGTCCCCCGACGGTTTATTCCCTTTGCTCCGTATTGGTCATAAGTCTTTCGATCTTCGGGTCTCGTGCTCCGAGGACTTCAACCCACACTCCTGGCATGCTCCCTGACACGTTTTCCGGAGGTATAGGTCGGGAAGGGAGCTCGTTGGAGGGAGAACTGTGGTGCGACCCAAAACGGTCCAAAAGATGGCCGAAGCTTCCAACGAGTGGCGAACGCTCGTCCGGTGTCAGAAACCACTGGAAATGCACTTGCAGCGAAGGAAACGGGCCGAGCTCGAGGACTTCCGGTGCTCGTCCCAAGAAAACGCGAGCGGGAATGCCCCGGATTCAGTTTTCTCGTCCTGGGGTAAAAAGCGGTCCCCCGACGGTTTCTTCCCTTTGCTCCGTATTGGTCATAAGTCTTTCGATCTTCGGGTCTCGTGCTCCGAGAACTTCAACCCACACTCCTGGCATGCTCCCTGACACGTTTTCCGGAGGTATAGGTCGGGAAGCGAGCTCGTTGGAGGGAGAACTGTGGTGCGACCCAAAACGGTCCAAAAGATGGCCGAAGCTTCCAACGAGTGGCGAACGCTCGTCCGGTGTCAGAAACCGCTGGAAATGCACTTGCAGCGAAGGAAACGGGCCGAGCTCGAGGACTTCCGGTGCTCGTCCCAAGAAAACGCGAGCGGGAATGCCCCGGACTCAGTTTTCTCGTCCTGGGGTAAAAAGCGGTCCCCCGACGGTTTCTTCCCTTTGCTCCGTATTGGTCATAAGTCTTTCGATCTTCGGGTCTCGTGCTCCGAGGACTTCAACCCACACTCCTGGCATGCTCCCTGACACGTTTTCCGGAGGTATAGGTCGGGAAGCGAGCTCGTTGGAGGGAGAACTGTGGTGCGACCCAAAACGGTCCAAAAGATGGCCGAAGCTTCCAACGAGTGGCGAACGCTCGTCCGGTGTCAGAAACCACTGGAAATGCACTTGCAGCGAAGGAAACGGGCCGAGCTCGAGGACTTCCGGTGCTCGTCCCAAGAAAACGCGAGCGGGAATGCCCCGGACTCAGTTTTCTCGTCCTGGGGTAAAAAGCGGTCCCCCGACGGTTTCTTCCCTTTGCTCCGTATTGGTCATAAGTCTTTCGATCTTCGGGTCTCGTGCTCCGAGGACTTCAACCCACACTCCTGGCATGCTCCCTGACACGTTTTCCGGAGGTATAGGTCGGGAAGCGAGCTCGTTGGAGGGAGAACTGTGGTGCGACCCAAAACGGTCCAAAAGATGGCCGAAGCTTCCAACGAGTGGCGAACGCTCGTCCGGTGTCAGAAACCACTGGAAATGCACTTGCAGCGAAGGAAACGGGCCGAGCTCGAGGACTTCCGGTGCTCGTCCCAAGAAAACGCGAGCGGGAATGCCCCGGACTCAGTTTTCTCGTCCTGGGGTAAAAAGCGGTCCCCCGACGGTTTCTTCCCTTTGCTCCGTATTGGTCATAAGTCTTTCGATCTTCGGGTCTCGTGCTCCGAGGACTTCAACCCACACTCCTGGCATGCTCCCTGACACGTTTTCCGGAGGTATAGGTCGGGAAGGGAGCTCGTTGGAGGGAGAACTGTGGTGCGACCCAAAACGGTCCAAAAGATGGCCGAAGCTTCCAACGAGTGGCGAACGCTCGTCCGGTGTCAGAAACCACTGGAAATGCACTTGCAGCGAAGGAAACGGGCCGAGCTCGAGGACTTCCGGTGCTCGTCCCAAGAAAACGCGAGCGGGAATGCTCCGGACTCAGTTTTCTCGTCCTGGGGTAAAAAGCGGTCCCCCGACGGTTTCTTCCCTTTGCTCCGTATTGGTCATAAGTCTTTCGATCTTCGGGTCTCGTGCTCTGAGGACTTCAACCCACACTCCTGGCATGCTCCCTGACACGTTTTCCGGAGGTATAGGTCGGGAAGCGAGCTCGTTGGAGGGAGAACTGTGGTGCGACCCAAAACGGTCCAAAAGATGGCCGAAGCTTCCAACGAGTGGCGAACGCTCGTCCGGTGTCAGAAACCGCTGGAAATGCACTTGCAGCGAAGGAAACGGGCCGAGCTCGAGGACTTCCGGTGCTCGTCCCAAGAAAACGCGAGCGGGAATGCCCCGGACTCAGTTTTCTCGTCCTGGGGTAAAAAGCGGTCCCCCGACGGTTTCTTCCCTTTGCTCCGTATTGGTCATAAGTCTTTCGATCTTCGGGTCTCGTGCTCCGAGGACTTCAACCCACACTCCTGGCATGCTCCCTGACACGTTTTCCGGAGGTATAGGTCGGGAAGCGAGCTCGTTGGAGGGAGAACTGTGGTGCGACCCAAAACGGTCCAAAAGATGGCCGAAGCTTCCAACGAGTGGCGAACGCTCGTCCGGTGTCAGAAACCAATGGAAATGCACTTGCAGCGAAGGAAACGGGCCGAGCTCGAGGACTTCCGGTGCTCGTCCCAAGAAAACGCGAGCGGGAATGCCCCGGACTCAGTTTTCTCGTCCTGGGGTAAAAAGCGGTCCCCCGACGGTTTCTTCCCTTTGCTCCGTATTGGTCATAAGTCTTTCGATCTTCGGGTCTCGTGCTCCGAGGACTTTAACCCACACTCCTGGCATGCTCCCTGACACGTTTTCCGGAGGTATAGGTCGGGAAGCGAGCTCGTTGGAGGGAGAACTGTGGTGCGACCCAAAACGGTCCAAAAGATGGCCGAAGCTTCCAACGAGTGGCGAACGCTCGTCCGGTGTCAGAAACGACTGGAAATGCACTTGCAGCGAAGGAAACGGGCCGAGCTCGAGGACTTCCGGTGCTCGTCCCACGAAAACGCGAGCGGGAATGCCCCGGACTCAGTTTTCTCGTCCTGGGGTAAGAAGCCGTCCCCCGACGGTTTCTTCCCTTTGCTCCGTATTGGTCATAAGTCTTTCGATCTTCGGGTCTCGTGCTCCGAGGACTTCAACCCACACTCCTGGCATGCTCCCTGACACGTTTTCCGGAGGTATAGGTCAGGAAGCGAGCTCGTTGGAGGGAGAACTGTGGTGCGACCCAAAACGGTCCAAAAGATGGCCGAAGCTTCCAACGAGTGGCGAACGCTCGTCCGGTGTCAGAAACCACTGGAAATGCACTTGCAGCGAAGGAAACGGGCCGAGCTCGAGGACTTCCGGTGCTCGTCCCAAGAAAACGCGAGCGGGAATGCCCCGGACTCAGTTTTCTCGTCCAGGGGTAAAAAGCGGTCCCCCGACGGTTTCTTCCCTTTGCTCCGTATTGGTCATAAGTCTTTCGATCTTCGGGTCTCGTGCTCCGAGGACTTCAACCCACACTCCTGGCATGCTCCCTGACACGTTTTCCGGAGGTATAGGTCGGGAAGCGAGCTCGTTGGAGGGAGAACTGTGGTGCGACCCAAAACGGTCCAAAAGATGGCCGAAGCTTCCAACGAGTGGCGAACGCTCGTCCGGTGTCAGAAACCACTGGAAATGCACTTGCAGCGAAGGAAACGGGCCGAGCTCGAGGACTTCCGGTGCTCGTCCCAAGAAAACGCGAGCGGGAATGCCCCGGACTCAGTTTTCTCGTCCTGGGGTAAAAAGCGGTCCCCCGACGGTTTCTTCCCTTTGCTCCGTATTGGTCATAAGTCTTTCGATCTTCGGGTCTCGTGCTCCGAGGACTTCAACCCACACTCCTGGCATGCTCCCTGACACGTTTTCCGGAGGTATAGGTCGGGAAGCGAGCTCGTTGGAGGGAGAACTGTGGTGCGACCCAAAACGGTCCAAAAGATGGCCGAAGCTTCCAACGAGTGGCGAACGCTCGTCCGGTGTCAGAAACCGCTGGAAATGCACTTGCAGCGAAGGAAACGGGCCGAGCTCGAGGACTTCCGGTGCTCGTCCCAAGAAAACGCGAGCGGGAATGCCCCGGACTCAGTTTTCTCGTCCTGGGGTAAAAAGCGGTCCCCCGACGGTTTCTTCCCTTTGCTCCGTATTGGTCATAAGTCTTTCGATCTTCGGGTCTCGTGCTCCGAGGACTTCAACCCACACTCCTGGCATGCTCCCTGACACGTTTTCCGGAGGTATAGGTCGGGAAGCGAGCTCGTTGGAGGGAGAACTGTGGTGCGACCCAAAACGGTCCAAAAGATGGCCGAAGCTTCCAACGAGTGGCGAACGCTCGTCCGGTGTCAGAAACCGCTGGAAATGCACTTGCAGCGAAGGAAACGGGCCGAGCTCGAGGACTTCCGGTGCTCGTCCCAAGAAAACGCGAGCGGGAATGCCCCGGACTCAGTTTTCTCGTCCTGGGGTAAAAAGCGGTCCCCCGACGGTTTCTTCCCTTTGCTCCGTATTGGTCATAAGTCTTTCGATCTTCGGGTCTCGTGCTCCGAGGACTTCAACCCACACTCCTGGCATGCTCCCTGACACGTTTTCCGGAGGTATAGGTCGGGAAGCGAGCTCGTTGGAGGGAGAACTGTGGTGCGACCCAAAACGGTCCAAAAGATGGCCGAAGCTTCCAACGAGTGGCGAACGCTCGTCCGGTGTCAGAAACCACTGGAAATGCACTTGCAGCGAAGGAAACGGGCCGAGCTCGAGGACTTCCGGTGCTCGTCCCAAGAAAACGCGAGCGGGAATGCCCCGGACTCAGTTTTCTCGTCCTGGGGTAAAAAGCGGTCCCCCGACGGTTTCTTCCCTTTGCTCCGTATTGGTCATAAGTCTTTCGATCTTAGGGTCTCGTGCTCCGAGGACTTCAACCCACACTCCTGGCATGCTCCCTGACACGTTTTCCGGAGGTATAGGTCGGGAAGCGAGCTCGTTGGAGGGAGAACTGTGGTGCGACCCAAAACGGTCCAAAAGATGGCCGAAGCTTCCAACGAGTGGCGAACGCTCGTCCGGTGTCAGAAACCACTGGAAATGCACTTGCAGTGAAGGAAACGGGCCGAGCTCGAGGACTTTCGGTGCTCGTCCCAAGAAAACGCGAGCGGGAATGCCCCGGACTCAGTTTTCTCGTCCTGGGGTAAAAAGCGGTCCCCCGACGGTTTCTTCCCTTTGCTCCGTATTGGTCATAAGTCTTTCGATCTTAGAGTCTCGTGCTCCGAGGACTTCAACCCACACTCCTGGCATGCTCCCTGACACGTTTTCCGGAGGTATAGGTCGGGAAGCGAGCTCGTTGGAGGGAGAACTGTGGTGCGACCCAAAACGGTCCAAAAGATGGCCGAAGCTTCCAACGAGTGGCGAACGCTCGTCCGGTGTCAGAAACCACTGGAAATGCACTTGCAGCGAAGGAAACGAGCTGAGCTCGAGGACTTTTGGTGCTCGTCCCAAGAAAACGCGAGCGGGAATGCCCCGGACTCAGTTTTCTCGTCCTGGGGTAAAAAGCGGTCCCCCGACGGTTTCTTCCCTTTGCTCCGTATTGGTCATAAGTCTTTCGATCTTCGGGTCTCGTGCTCCGAGGACTTCAACCCACACTCCTGGCATGCTCCCTGACACGTTTTCCGGAGGTATAGGTCGGGAAGCGAGCTCGTTGGAGGGAGAACTGTGGTGCGACCCAAAACGGTCCAAAAGATGGCCGAAGCTTCCAACGAGTGGCGAACGCTCGTCCGGTGTCAGAAACCACTGGAAATGCACTTGCAGCGAAGGAAACGGGCCGAGCTCGAGGACTTCCGGTGCTCGTCCCAAGAAAACGCGAGCGGGAATGCCCCGGACTCAGTTTTCTCGTCCTGGGGTAAAAAGCGGTCCCCCGACGGTTTCTTCCCTTTGCTCCGTATTGGTCATAAGTCTTTCGATCTTAGGGTCTCGTGCTCCGAGGACTTCAACCCACACTCCTGGCATGCTCCCTGACACGTTTTCCGGAGGTATAGGTCGGGAAGCGAGCTCGTTGGAGGGAGAACTGTGGTGCGACCCAAAACGGTCCAAAAGATGGCCGAAGCTTCCAACGAGTGGCGAACGCTCGTCCGGTGTCAGAAACCACTGGAAATGCACTTGCAGTGAAGGAAACGGGCCGAGCTCGAGGACTTTCGGTGCTCGTCCCAAGAAAACGCGAGCGGGAATGCCCCGGACTCAGTTTTCTCGTCCTGGGGTAAAAAGCGGTCCCCCGACGGTTTCTTCCCTTTGCTCCGTATTGGTCATAAGTCTTTCGATCTTAGAGTCTCGTGCTCCGAGGACTTCAACCCACACTCCTGGCATGCTCCCTGACACGTTTTCCGGAGGTATAGGTCGGGAAGCGAGCTCGTTGGAGGGAGAACTGTGGTGCGACCCAAAACGGTCCAAAAGATGGCCGAAGCTTCCAACGAGTGGCGAACGCTCGTCCGGTGTCAGAAACCACTGGAAATGCACTTGCAGCGAAGGAAACGAGCTGAGCTCGAGGACTTTTGGTGCTCGTCCCAAGAAAACGCGAGCGGGAATGCCCCGGACTCAGTTTTCTCGTCCTGGGGTAAAAAGCGGTCCCCCGACGGTTTCTTCCCTTTGCTCCGTATTGGTCATAAGTCTTTCGATCTTCGGGTCTCGTGCTCCGAGGACTTCAACCCACACTCCTGGCATGCTCCCTGACACGTTTTCCGGAGGTATAGGTCGGGAAGCGAGCTCGTTGGAGGGAGAACTGTGGTGCGACCCAAAACGGTCCAAAAGATGGCCGAAGCTTCCAACGAGTGGCGAACGCTCGTCCGGTGTCAGAAACCACTGGAAATGCACTTGCAGCGAAGGAAACGGGCCGAGCTCGAGGACTTCCGGTGCTCGTCCCAAGAAAACGCGAGCGGGAATGCCCCGGACTCAGTTTTCTCGTCCTGGGGTAAAAAGCGGTCCCCCGACGGTTTATTCCCTTTGCTCCGTATTGGTCATAAGTCTTTCGATCTTCGGGTCTCGTGCTCCGAGGACTTCAACCCACACTCCTGGCATGCTCCCTGACACGTTTTCCGGAGGTATAGGTCGGGAAGGGAGCTCGTTGGAGGGAGAACTGTGGTGCGACCCAAAACGGTCCAAAAGATGGCCGAAGCTTCCAACGAGTGGCGAACGCTCGTCCGGTGTCAGAAACCACTGGAAATGCACTTGCAGCGAAGGAAACGGGCCGAGCTCGAGGACTTCCGGTGCTCGTCCCAAGAAAACGCGAGCGGGAATGCCCCGGACTCAGTTTTCTCGTCCTGGGGTAAAAAGCGGTCCCCCGACGGTTTCTTCCCTTTGCTCCGTATTGGTCATAAGTCTTTCGATCTTCGGGTCTCCTGCTCCGAGGACTTCAACCCACACTCCTGGCATGCTCCCTGACACGTTTTCCGGAGGTATAGGTCGGGAAGCGAGCTCGTTGGAGGGAGAACTGTGGTGCGACCCAAAACGGTCCAAAAGATGGCCGAAGCTTCCAACGAGTGGCGAACGCTCGTCCGGTGTCAGAAACCGCTGGAAATGCACTTGCAGCGAAGGAAACGGGCCGAGCTCGAGGACTTCCGGTGCTCGTCCCAAGAAAACGCGAGCGGGAATGCCCCGGACTCAGTTTTCTCGTCCTGGGGTAAAAAGCGGTCCCCCGACGGTTTCTTCCCTTTGCTCCGTATTGGTCATAAGTCTTTCGATCTTCGGGTCTCGTGCTCCGAGGACTTCAACCCACACTCCTGGCATGCTCCCTGACACGTTTTCCGGAGGTATAGGTCGGGAAGCGAGCTCGTTGGAGGGAGAACTGTGGTGCGACCCAAAACGGTCCAAAAGATGGCCGAAGCTTCCAACGAGTGGCGAACGCTCGTCCGGTGTCAGAAACCACTGGAAATGCACTTGCAGCGAAGGAAACGGGCCGAGCTCGAGGACTTCCGGTGCTCGTCCCAAGAAAACGCGAGCGGGAATGCCCCGGACTCAGTTTTCTCGTCCTGGGGTAAAAAGCGGTCCCCCGACGGTTTCTTCCCTTTGCTCCGTATTGGTCATAAGTCTTTCGATCTTCGGGTCTCGTGCTCCGAGGACTTCAACCCACACTCCTGGCATGCTCCCTGACACGTTTTCCAGAGGTATAGGTCGAGATGCGAGCTCGTTGGAGGGAGAACTGTGGTGCGACCCAAAACGGTCCAAAAGATGGCCGAAGCTTCCAACGAGTGGCGAACGCTCGTCCGGTGTCAGAAACCACTGGAAATGCACTTGCAGCGAAGAAAACGGGCCGAGCTCGAGGACTTCCGGTGCTCGTCCCAAGAAAACGCGAGCGGGAATGCCCCGGACTCAGTTTTCTCGTCCTGGGGTAAAAAGCCGTCCCCCGACGGTTTCTTCCCTTTGCTCCGTATTGGTCATAAGTCTTTCGATCTTCGGGTCTCGTGCTCCGAGGACTTCAACCCACACTCCTGGCATGCTCCCTGACACGTTTTCCGGAGGTATAGGTCGGGAAGCGAGCTCGTTGGAGGGAGAACTGTGGTGCGACCCAAAACGGTCCAAAAGATGGCCGAAGCTTCCAACGAGTGGCGAACGCTCGTCCGGTGTCAGAAACGACTGGAAATGCACTTGCAGCGAAGGAAACGGGCCGAGCTCGAGGACTTCCGGTGCTCGTCCCAAGAAAACGCGAGCGGGAATGCCCCGGACTCAGTTTTCTCGTCCTGGGGTAAGAAGCCGTCCCCCGACGGTTTCTTCCCTTTGCTCCGTATTGGTCATAAGTCTTTCGATCTTCGGGTCTCGTGCTCCGAGGACTTCAACCCACACTCCTGGCATGCTCCCTGACACGTTTTCCGGAGGTATAGGTCGGGAAGCGAGCTCGTTGGAGGGAGAACTGTGGTGCGACCCAAAACGGTCCAAAAGATGGCCGAAGCTTCCAACGAGTGGCGAACGCTCGTCCGGTGTCAGAAACCGCTGGAAATGCACTTGCAGCGAAGGAAACGGGCCGAGCTCGAGGACTTCCGGTGCTCGTCCCAAGAAAACGCGAGCGGGAATGCCCCGGACTCAGTTTTCTCGTCCTGGGGTAAAAAGCGGTCCCCCGACGGTTTCTTCCCTTTGCTCCGTATTGGTCATAAGTCTTTCGATCTTCGGGTCTCGTGCTCCGAGGACTTCAACCCACACTCCTGGCATGCTCCCTGACACGTTTTCCGGAGGTATAGGTCGGGAAGCGAGCTCGTTGGAGGGAGAACTGTGGTGCGACCCAAAACGGTCCAAAAGATGGCCGAAGCTTCCAACGAGTGGCGAACGCTCGTCCGGTGTCAGAAACCACTGGAAATGCACTTGCAGCGAAGGAAACGGGCCGAGCTCGAGGACTTCCGGTGCTCGTCCCAAGAAAACGCGAGCGGGAATGCCCCGGACTCAGTTTTCTCGTCCTGGGGTAAAAAGCGGTCCCCCGACGGTTTCTTCCCTTTGCTCCGTATTGGTCATAAGTCTTTCGATCTTCGGGTCTCGTGCTCCGAGGACTTCAACCCACACTCCTGGCATGCTCCCTGACACGTTTTACGGAGGTATAGGTCGGGAAGCGAGCTCGTTGGAGGGAGAACTGTGGTGCGACCCAAAACGGTCCAAAAGATGGCCGAAGCTTCCAACGAGTGGCGAACGCTCATCCGGTGTCAGAAACCACTGGAAATGCACTTGCAGCGAAGGAAACGGGCCGAGCTCGAGGACTTCCGGTGCTCGTCCCAAGAAAACGCGAGCGGGAATGCCCCGGACTCAGTTTTCTCGTCCTGGGGTAAAAAGCGGTCCCCCGACGGTTTCTTCCCTTTGCTCCGTATTGGTCATAAGTCTTTCGATCTTCGGGTCTCGTGCTCCGAGGACTTCAACCCACACTCCTGGCATGCTCCCTGACACGTTTTACGGAGGTATAGGTCGGGAAGCGAGCTCGTTGGAGGGAGAACTGTGGTGCGACCCAAAACGGTCCAAAAGATGGCCGAAGCTTCCAACGAGTGGCGAACGCTCGTCCGGTGTCAGAAACCACTGGAAATGCACTTGCAGCGAAGGAAACGGGCCGAGCTCGAGGACTTCCGGTGCTCGTCCCAAGAAAACGCGAGCGGGAATGCCCCGGACTCAGTTTTCTCGTCCTGGGGTAAAAAGCGGTCCCCCGACGGTTTCTTCCCTTTGCTCCGTATTGGTCATAAGTCTTTCGATCTTCGGGTCTCGTGCTCCGAGGACTTCAACCCACACTCCTGGCATGCTCCCTGACACGTTTTCCGGAGGTATAGGTCGGGAAGCGAGCTCGTTGGAGGGAGAACTGTGGTGCGACCCAAAACGGTCCAAAAGATGGCCGAAGCTTCCAACGAGTGGCGAACGCTCGTCCGGTGTCAGAAACCACTGGAAATGCACTTGCAGCGAAGGAAACGGGCTGAGCTCGAGGACTTCCGGTGCTCGTCCCAAGAAAACGCGAGCGGGAATGCCCCGGACTCAGTTTTCTCGTCCTGGGGTAAAAAGCGGTCCCCCGACGGTTTCTTCCCTTTGCTCCGTATTGGTCATAAGTCTTTCGATCTTCGGGTCTCGTGCTCCGAGGACTTCAACCCACACTCCTGGCATGCTCCCTGACACGTTTTCCGGAGGTATAGGTCGGGAAGCGAGCTCGTTGGAGGGAGAACTGTGGTGCGACCCAAAACGGTCCAAAAGATGGCCGAAGCTTCCAACGAGTGGCGAACGCTCGTCCGGTGTCAGAAACCACTGGAAATGCACTTGCAGCGAAGGAAACGGGCTGAGCTCGAGGACTTCCGGTGCTCGTCCCAAGAAAACGCGAGCGGGAATGCCCCGGACTCAGTTTTCTCGTCCTGGGGTAAAAAGCGGTCCCCCGACGGTTTCTTCCCTTTGCTCCGTATTGGTCATAAGTCTTTCGATCTTCGGGTCTCGTGCTCCGAGGACTTCAACCCACACTCCTGGCATGCTCCCAAACACGTTTTCCGGAGGTATAGGTCGGGAAGCGAGCTCGTTGGAGGGAGAACTGTGGTGCGACCCAAAACGGTCCAAAAGATGGCCGAAGCTTCCAACGAGTGGCGAACGCTCGTCCGGTGTCAGAAACCACTTGAAATGCACTTGCAGCGAAGGAAACGGGCTGAGCTCGAGGACTTCCGGTGCTCGTCCCAAGAAAACGCGAGCGGGAATGCCCCGGACTCAGTTTTCTCGTCCTGGGGTAAAAAGCGGTCCCCCGACGGTTTCTTCCCTTTGCTCCGTATTGGTCATAAGTCTTTCGATCTTCGGGTCTCGTGCTCCGAGGACTTCAACCCACACTCCTGGCATGCTCCCTGACACGTTTTCCGGAGGTATAGGTCGGGAAGCGAGCTCGTTGGAGGGAGAACTGTGGTGCGACCCAAAACGGTCCAAAAGATGGCCGAAGCTTCCAACGAGTGGCGAACGCTCGTCCGGTGTCAGAAACCACTGGAAATGCACTTGCAGCGAAGGAAACGGGCTGAGCTCGAGGACTTCCGGTGCTCGTCCCAAGAAAACGCGAGCGGGAATGCCCCGGACTCAGTTTTCTCGTCCTGGGGTAAAAAGCGGTCCCCCGACGG
The DNA here is from genome assembly GCF_025177605.1 of Cucumis melo. Classification (NCBI taxonomy): domain Eukaryota; kingdom Viridiplantae; phylum Streptophyta; class Magnoliopsida; order Cucurbitales; family Cucurbitaceae; genus Cucumis; species Cucumis melo. The sequence goes on from NW_026123758.1 coordinate 239,716, forward strand.
TTTCTTCCCTTTGCTCCGTATTGGTCATAAGTCTTTCGATCTTCGGGTCTCGTGCTCCGAGGACTTCAACCCACACTCCTGGCATGCTCCCTGACACGTTTTCCGGAGGTATAGGTCGGGAAGCGAGCTCGTTGGAGGGAGAACTGTGGTGCGACCCAAAACGGTCCAAAAGATGGCCGAAGCTTCCAACGAGTGGCGAACGCTCGTCCGGTGTCAGAAACCACTGGAAATGCACTTGCAGCGAAGGAAACGGGCTGAGCTCGAGGACTTCCGGTGCTCGTCCCAAGAAAACGCGAGCGGGAATGCCCCGGACTCAGTTTTCTCGTCCTGGGGTAAAAAGCGGTCCCCCGACGGTTTCTTCCCTTTGCTCCGTATTGGTCATAAGTCTTTCGATCTTCGGGTCTCGTGCTCCGAGGACTTCAACCCACACTCCTGGCATGCTCCCTGACACGTTTTCCGGAGGTATAGGTCGGGAAGCGAGCTCGTTGGAGGGAGAACTGTGGTGCGACCCAAAACGGTCCAAAAGATGGCCGAAGCTTCCAACGAGTGGCGAACGCTCGTCCGGTGTCAGAAACCACTGGAAATGCACTTGCAGCGAAGGAAACGGGCTGAGCTCGAGGACTTCCGGTGCTCGTCCCAAGAAAACGCGAGCGGGAATGCCCCGGACTCAGTTTTCTCGTCCTGGGGTAAAAAGCGGTCCCCCGACGGTTTCTTCCCTTTGCTCCGTATTGGTCATAAGTCTTTCGATCTTCGGGTCTCGTGCTCCGAGGACTTCAACCCACACTCCTGGCATGCTCCCTGACACGTTTTCCGGAGGTATAGGTCGGGAAGCGAGCTCGTTGGAGGGAGAACTGTGGTGCGACCCAAAACGGTCCAAAAGATGGCCGAAGCTTCCAACGAGTGGCGAACGCTCGTCCGGTGTCAGAAACCACTGGAAATGCACTTGCAGCGAAGGAAACGGGCTGAGCTCGAGGACTTCCGGTGCTCGTCCCAAGAAAACGCGAGCGGGAATGCCCCGGACTCAGTTTTCTCGTCCTGGGGTAAAAAGCGGTCCCCCGACGGTTTCTTCCCTTTGCTCCGTATTGGTCATAAGTCTTTCGATCTTCGGGTCTCGTGCTCCGAGGACTTCAACCCACACTCCTGGCATGCTCCCTGACACGTTTTCCGGAGGTATAGGTCGGGAAGCGAGCTCGTTGGAGGGAGAACTGTGGTGCGACCCAAAACGGTCCAAAAGATGGCCGAAGCTTCCAACGAGTGGCGAACGCTCGTCCGGTGTCAGAAACCACTAGAAATGCACTTGCAGCGAAGGAAACGGGCTGAGCTCGAGGACTTCCGGTGCTCGTCCCAAGAAAACGCGAGCGGGAATGCCCCGGACTCAGTTTTCTCGTCCTGGGGTAAAAAGCGGTCCCCCGACGGTTTCTTCCCTTTGCTCCGTATTGGTCATAAGTCTTTCGATCTTCGGGTCTCGTGCTCCGAGGACTTCAACCCACACTCCTGGCATGCTCCCTGACACGTTTTCCGGAGGTATAGGTCGGGAAGCGAGCTCGTTGGAGGGAGAACTGTGGTGCGACCCAAAACGGTCCAAAAGATGGCCGAAGCTTCCAACGAGTGGCGAACGCTCGTCCGGTGTCAGAAACCACTGGAAATGCACTTGCAGCGAAGGAAACGGGCTGAGCTCGAGGACTTCCGGTGCTCGTCCCAAGAAAACGCGAGCGGGAATGCCCCGGACTCAGTTTTCTCGTCCTGGGGTAAAAAGCGGTCCCCCGACGGTTTCTTCCCTTTGCTCCGTATTGGTCATAAGTCTTTCGATCTTCGGGTCTCGTGCTCCGAGGACTTCAACCCACACTCCTGGCATGCTCCCTGACACGTTTTCCGGAGGTATAGGTCGGGAAGCGAGCTCGTTGGAGGGAGAACTGTGGTGCGACCCAAAACGGTCCAAAAGATGGTCGAAGCTTCCAACGAGTGGCGAACGCTCGTCCGGTGTCAGAAACCACTGGAAATGCACTTGCAGCGAAGGAAACGGGCTGAGCTCGAGGACTTCCGGTGCTCGTCCCAAGAAAACGCGAGCGGGAATGCCCCGGACTCAGTTTTCTCGTCCTGGGGTAAAAAGCGGTCCCCCGACGGTTTCTTCCCTTTGCTCCGTATTGGTCATAAGTCTTTCGATCTTCGGGTCTCGTGCTCCGAGGACTTCAACCCACACTCCTGGCATGCTCCCTGACACGTTTTCCGGAGGTATAGGTCGGGAAGCGAGCTCGTTGGAGGGAGAACTGTGGTGCGACCCAAAACGGTCCAAAAGATGGCCGAAGCTTCCAACGAGTGGCGAACGCTCGTCCGGTGTCAGAAACCACTGGAAATGCACTTGCAGCGAAGGAAACGGGCTGAGCTCGAGGACTTCCGGTGCTCGTCCCAAGAAAACGCGAGCGGGAATGCCCCGGACTCAGTTTTCTCGTCCTGGGGTAAAAAGCGGTCCCCCGACGGTTTCTTCCCTTTGCTCCGTATTGGTCATAAGTCTTTCGATCTTCGGGTCTCGTGCTCCGAGGACTTCAACCCACACTCCTGGCATGCTCCCTGACACGTTTTCCGGAGGTATAGGTCGGGAAGCGAGCTCGTTGGAGGGAGAACTGTGGTGCGACCCAAAACGGTCCAAAAGATGGCCGAAGCTTCCAACGAGTGGCGAACGCTCGTCCGGTGTCAGAAACCACTGGAAATGCACTTGCAGCGAAGGAAACGGGCTGAGCTCGAGGACTTCCGGTGCTCGTCCCAAGAAAACGCGAGCGGGAATGCCCCGGACTCAGTTTTCTCGTCCTGGGGTAAAAAGCGGTCCCCCGACGGTTTCTTCCCTTTGCTCCGTATTGGTCATAAGTCTTTCGATCTTCGGGTCTCGTGCTCCGAGGACTTCAACCCACACTCCTGGCATGCTCCCTGACACGTTTTCCGGAGGTATAGGTCGGGAAGCGAGCTCGTTGGAGGGAGAACTGTGGTGCGACCCAAAACGGTCCAAAAGATGGCCGAAGCTTCCAACGAGTGGCGAACGCTCGTCCGGTGTCAGAAACCACTAGAAATGCACTTGCAGCGAAGGAAACGGGCTGAGCTCGAGGACTTCCGGTGCTCGTCCCAAGAAAACGCGAGCGGGAATGCCCCGGACTCAGTTTTCTCGTCCTGGGGTAAAAAGCGGTCCCCCGACGGTTTCTTCCCTTTGCTCCGTATTGGTCATAAGTCTTTCGATCTTCGGGTCTCGTGCTCCGAGGACTTCAACCCACACTCCTGGCATGCTCCCTGACACGTTTTCCGGAGGTATAGGTCGGGAAGCGAGCTCGTTGGAGGGAGAACTGTGGTGCGACCCAAAACGGTCCAAAAGATGGCCGAAGCTTCCAACGAGTGGCGAACGCTCGTCCGGTGTCAGAAACCACTGGAAATGCACTTGCAGCGAAGGAAACGGGCTGAGCTCGAGGACTTCCGGTGCTCGTCCCAAGAAAACGCGAGCGGGAATGCCCCGGACTCAGTTTTCTCGTCCTGGGGTAAAAAGCGGTCCCCCGACGGTTTCTTCCCTTTGCTCCGTATTGGTCATAAGTCTTTCGATCTTCGGGTCTCGTTCTCCGAGGACTTCAACCCACACTCCTGGCATGCTCCCTGACACGTTTTCCGGAGGTATAGGTCGGGAAGCGAGCTCGTTGGAGGGAGAACTGTGGTGCGACCCAAAACGGTCCAAAAGATGGCCGAAGCTTCCAACGAGTGGCGAACGCTCGTCCGGTGTCAGAAACCACTGGAAATGCACTTGCAGCGAAGGAAACGGGCTGAGCTCGAGGACTTCCGGTGCTCGTCCCAAGAAAACGCGAGCGGGAATGCCCCGGACTCAGTTTTCTCGTCCTGGGGTAAAAAGCGGTCCCCCGACGGTTTCTTCCCTTTGCTCCGTATTGGTCATAAGTCTTTCGATCTTCGGGTCTCGTGCTCCGAGGACTTCAACCCACACTCCTGGCATGCTCCCTGACACGTTTTCCGGAGGTATAGGTCGGGAAGCGAGCTCGTTGGAGGGAGAACTGTGGTGCGACCCAAAACGGTCCAAAAGATGGCCGAAGCTTCCAACGAGTGGCGAACGCTCGTCCGGTGTCAGAAACCACTGGAAATGCACTTGCAGCGAAGGAAACGGGCTGAGCTCGAGGACTTCCGGTGCTCGTCCCAAGAAAACGCGAGCGGGAATGCCCCGGACTCAGTTTTCTCGTCCTGGGGTAAAAAGCGGTCCCCCGACGGTTTCTTCCCTTTGCTCCGTATTGGTCATAAGTCTTTCGATCTTCGGGTCTCGTGCTCCGAGGACTTCAACCCACACTCCTGGCATGCTCCCTGACACGTTTTCCATAGGTATAGGTCGGGAAGCGAGCTCGTTGGAGGGAGAACTGTGGTGCGACCCAAAACGGTCCAAAAGATGGCCGAAGCTTCCAACGAGTGGCGAACGCTCGTCCGGTGTCAGAAACCACTGGAAATGCACTTGCAGCGAAGGAAACGGGCTGAGCTCGAGGACTTCCGGTGCTCGTCCCAAGAAAACGCGAGCGGGAATGCCCCGGACTCAGTTTTCTCGTCCTGGGGTAAAAAGCGGTCCCCCGACGGTTTCTTCCCTTTGCTCCGTATTGGTCATAAGTCTTTCGATCTTCGGGTCTCGTGCTCCGAGGACTTCAACCCACACTCCTGGCATGCTCCCTGACACGTTTTCCGGAGGTATAGGTCGGGAAGCGAGCTCGTTGGAGGGAGAACTGTGGTGCGACCCAAAACGGTCCAAAAGATGGCCGAAGTTTCCAACGAGTGGCGAACGCTCGTCCGGTGTCAGAAACCACTGGAAATGCACTTGCAGCGAAGGAAACGGGCTGAGCTCGAGGACTTCCGGTGCTCGTCCCAAGAAAACGCGAGCGGGAATGCCCCGGACTCAGTTTTCTCGTCCTGGGGTAAAAAGCGGTCCCCCGACGGTTTCTTCCCTTTGCTCCGTATTGGTCATAAGTCTTTCGATCTTCGGGTCTCGTGCTCCGAGGACTTCAACCCACACTCCTGGCATGCTCCCTGACACGTTTTCCGGAGGTATAGGTCGGGAAGCGAGCTCGTTGGAGGGAGAACTGTGGTGCGACCCAAAACGGTCCAAAAGATGGCCGAAGCTTCCAACGAGTGGCGAACGCTCGTCCGGTGTCAGAAACCACTGGAAATGCACTTGCAGCGAAGGAAACGGGCTGAGCTCGAGGACTTCCGGTGCTCGTCCCAAGAAAACGCGAGCGGGAATGCCCCGGACTCAGTTTTCTCGTCCTGGGGTAAAAAGCGGTCCCCCGACGGTTTCTTCCCTTTGCTCCGTATTGGTCATAAGTCTTTCGATCTTCGGGTCTCGTGCTCCGAGGACTTCAACCCACACTCCTGGCATGCTCCCTGACACGTTTTCCGGAGGTATAGGTCGGGAAGCGAGCTCGTTGGAGGGAGAACTGTGGTGCGACCCAAAACGGTCCAAAAGATGGCCGAAGCTTCCAACGAGTGGCGAACGCTCGTCCGGTGTCAGAAACCACTGGAAATGCACTTGCAGCGAAGGAAACGGGCTGAGCTCGAGCACTTCCGGTGCTCGTCCCAAGAAAACGCGAGCGGGAATGCCCCGGACTCAGTTTTCTCGTCCTGGGGTAAAAAGCGGTCCCCCGACGGTTTCTTCCCTTTGCTCCGTATTGGTCATAAGTCTTTCGATCTTCGGGTCTCGTGCTCCGAGGACTTCAACCCACACTCCTGGCATGCTCCCTGACACGTTTTCCGGAGGTATAGGTCGGGAAGCGAGCTCGTTGGAGGGAGAACTGTGGTGCGACCCAAAACGGTCCAAAAGATGGCCGAAGCTTCCAACGAGTGGCGAACGCTCGTCCGGTGTCAGAAACCACTGGAAATGCACTTGCAGCGAAGGAAACGGGCTGAGCTCGAGGACTTCCGGTGCTCGTCCCAAGAAAACGCGAGCGGGAATGCCCCGGACTCAGTTTTCTCGTCCTGGGGTAAAAAGCGGTCCCCCGACGGTTTCTTCCCTTTGCTCCGTATTGGTCATAAGTCTTTCGATCTTCGGGTCTCGTGCTCCGAGGACTTCAACCCACACTCCTGGCATGCTCCCTGACACGTTTTCCGGAGGTATAGGTCGGGAAGCGAGCTCGTTGGAGGGAGAACTGTGGTGCGACCCAAAACGGTCCAAAAGATGGCCGAAGCTTCCAACGAGTGGCGAACGCTCGTCCGGTGTCAGAAACCACTGGAAATGCACTTGCAGCGAAGGAAACGGGCTGAGCTCGAGGACTTCCGGTGCTCGTCCCAAGAAAACGCGAGCGGGAATGCCCCGGACTCAGTTTTCTCGTCCTGGGGTAAAAAGCGGTCCCCCGACGGTTTCTTCCCTTTGCTCCGTATTGGTCATAAGTCTTTCGATCTTCGGGTCTCGTGCTCCGAGGACTTCAACCCACACTCCTGGCATGCTCCCTGACACGTTTTCCGGAGGTATAGGTCGGGAAGCGAGCTCGTTGGAGGGAGAACTGTGGTGCGACCCAAAACGGTCCAAAAGATGGCCGAAGCTTCCAACGAGTGGCGAACGCTCGTCCGGTGTCAGAAACCACTGGAAATGCACTTGCAGCGAAGGAAACGGGCTGAGCTCGAGGACTTCCGGTGCTCGTCCCAAGAAAACGCGAGCGGGAATGCCCCGGACTCAGTTTTCTCGTCCTGGGGTAAAAAGCGGTCCCCCGACGGTTTCTTCCCTTTGCTCCGTATTGGTCATAAGTCTTTCGATCTTCGGGTCTCGTGCTCCGAGGACTTCAACCCACACTCCTGGCATGCTCCCTGACACGTTTTCCGGAGGTATAGGTCGGGAAGCGAGCTCGTTGGAGGGAGAACTGTGGTGCGACCCAAAACGGTCCAAAAGATGGCCGAAGCTTCCAACGAGTGGCGAACGCTCGTCCGGTGTCAGAAACCACTGGAAATGCACTTGCAGCGAAGGAAACGGGCTGAGCTCGAGGACTTCCGGTGCTCGTCCCAAGAAAACGCGAGCGGGAATGCCCCGGACTCAGTTTTCTCGTCCTGGGGTAAAAAGCGGTCCCCCGACGGTTTCTTCCCTTTGCTCCGTATTGGTCATAAGTCTTTCGATCTTCGGGTCTCGTGCTCCGAGGACTTCAACCCACACTCCTGGCATGCTCCCTGACACGTTTTCCGGAGGTATAGGTCGGGAAGCGAGCTCGTTGGAGGAAGAACTGTGGTGCGACCCAAAACGGTCCAAAAGATGGCCGAAGCTTCCAACGAGTGGCGAACGCTCGTCCGGTGTCAGAAACCACTGGAAATGCACTTGCAGCGAAGGAAACGGGCTGAGCTCGAGGACTTCCGGTGCTCGTCCCAAGAAAACGCGAGCGGGAATGCCCCGGACTCAGTTTTCTCGTCCTGGGGTAAAAAGCGGTCCCCCGACGGTTTCTTCCCTTTGCTCCGTATTGGTCATAAGTCTTTCGATCTTCGGGTCTCGTGCTCCGAGGACTTCAACCCACACTCCTGGCATGCTCCCTGACACGTTTTCCGGAGGTATAGGTCGGGAAGCGAGCTCGTTGGAGGGAGAACTGTGGTGCGACCCAAAACGGTCCAAAAGATGGCCGAAGCTTCCAACGAGTGGCGAACGCTCGTCCGGTGTCAGAAACCACTGGAAATGCACTTGCAGCGAAGGAAACGGGCTGAGCTCGAGGACTTCCGGTGCTCGTCCCAAGAAAACGCGAGCGGGAATGCCCCGGACTCAGTTTTCTCGTCCTGGGGTAAAAAGCGGTCCCCCGACGGTTTCTTCCCTTTGCTCCGTATTGGTCATAAGTCTTTCGATCTTCGGGTCTCGTGCTCCGAGGACTTCAACCCACACTCCTGGCATGCTCCCTGACACGTTTTCCGGAGGTATAGGTCGGGAAGCGAGCTCGTTGGAGGGAGAACTGTGGTGCGACCCAAAACGGTCCAAAAGATGGCCGAAGCTTCCAACGAGTGGCGAACGCTCGTCCGGTGTCAGAAACCACTGGAAATGCACTTGCAGCGAAGGAAACGGGCTGAGCTCGAGGACTTCCGGTGCTCGTCCCAAGAAAACGCGAGCGGGAATGCCCCGGACTCAGTTTTCTCGTCCTGGGGTAAAAAGCGGTCCCCCGACGGTTTCTTCCCTTTGCTCCGTATTGGTCATAAGTCTTTCGATCTTCGGGTCTCGTGCTCCGAGGACTTCAACCCACACTCCTGGCATGCTCCCTGACACGTTTTCCGGAGGTATAGGTCGGGAAGCGAGCTCGTTGGAGGGAGAACTGTGGTGCGACCCAAAACGGTCCAAAAGATGGCCGAAGCTTCCAACGAGTGGCGAACGCTCGTCCGGTGTCAGAAACCACTGGAAATGCACTTGCAGCGAAGGAAACGGGCTGAGCTCGAGGACTTCCGGTGCTCGTCCCAAGAAAACGCGAGCGGGAATGCCCCGGACTCAGTTTTCTCGTCCTGGGGTAAAAAGCGGTCCCCCGACGGTTTCTTCCCTTTGCTCCGTATTGGTCATAAGTCTTTCGATCTTCGGGTCTCGTGCTCCGAGGACTTCAACCCACACTCCTGGCATGCTCCCTGACACGTTTTCCGGAGGTATAGGTCGGGAAGCGAGCTCGTTGGAGGGAGAACTGTGGTGCGACCCAAAACGGTCCAAAAGATGGCCGAAGCTTCCAACGAGTGGCGAACGCTCGTCCGGTGTCAGAAACCACTGGAAATGCACTTGCAGCGAAGGAAACGGGCTGAGCTCGAGGACTTCCGGTGCTCGTCCCAAGAAAACGCGAGCGGGAATGCCCCGGACTCAGTTTTCTCGTCCTGGGGTAAAAAGCGGTCCCCCGACGGTTTCTTCCCTTTGCTCCGTATTGGTCATAAGTCTTTCGATCTTCGGGTCTCGTGCTCCGAGGACTTCAACCCACACTCCTGGCATGCTCCCTGACACGTTTTCCGGAGGTATAGGTCGGGAAGCGAGCTCGTTGGAGGGAGAACTGTGGTGCGACCCAAAACGGTCCAAAAGATGGCCGAAGCTTCCAACGAGTGGCGAACGCTCGTCCGGTGTCAGAAACCACTGGAAATGCACTTGCAGCGAAGGAAACGGGCTGAGCTCGAGGACTTCCGGTGCTCGTCCCAAGAAAACGCGAGCGGGAATGCCCCGGACTCAGTTTTCTCGTCCTGGGGTAAAAAGCGGTCCCCCGACGGTTTCTTCCCTTTGCTCCGTATTGGTCATAAGTCTTTCGATCTTCGGGTCTCGTGCTCCGAGGACTTCAACCCACACTCCTGGCATGCTCCCTGACACGTTTTCCGGAGGTATAGGTCGGGAAGCGAGCTCGTTGGAGGGAGAACTGTGGTGCGACCCAAAACGGTCCAAAAGATGGCCGAAGCTTCCAACGAGTGGCGAACGCTCGTCCGGTGTCAGAAACCACTGGAAATGCACTTGCAGCGAAGGAAACGGGCTGAGCTCGAGGACTTCCGGTGCTCGTCCCAAGAAAACGCGAGCGGGAATGCCCCGGACTCAGTTTTCTCGTCCTGGGGTAAAAAGCGGTCCCCCGACGGTTTCTTCCCTTTGCTCCGTATTGGTCATAAGTCTTTCGATCTTCGGGTCTCGTGCTCCGAGGACTTCAACCCACACTCCTGGCATGCTCCCTGACACGTTTTCCGGAGGTATAGGTCGGGAAGCGAGCTCGTTGGAGGGAGAACTGTGGTGCGACCCAAAACGGTCCAAAAGATGGCCGAAGCTTCCAACGAGTGGCGAACGCTCGTCCGGTGTCAGAAACCACTGGAAATGCACTTGCAGCGAAGGAAACGGGCTGAGCTCGAGGACTTCCGGTGCTCGTCCCAAGAAAACGCGAGCGGGAATGCCCCGGACTCAGTTTTCTCGTCCTGGGGTAAAAAGCGGTCCCCCGACGGTTTCTTCCCTTTGCTCCGTATTGGTCATAAGTCTTTCGATCTTCGGGTCTCGTGCTCCGAGGACTTCAACCCACACTCCTGGCATGCTCCCTGACACGTTTTCCGGAGGTATAGGTCGGGAAGCGAGCTCGTTGGAGGGAGAACTGTGGTGCGACCCAAAACGGTCCAAAAGATGGCCGAAGCTTCCAACGAGTGGCGAACGCTCGTCCGGTGTCAGAAACCACTGGAAATGCACTTGCAGCGAAGGAAACGGGCTGAGCTCGAGGACTTCCGGTGCTCGTCCCAAGAAAACGCGAGCGGGAATGCCCCGGACTCAGTTTTCTCGTCCTGGGGTAAAAAGCGGTCCCCCGACGGTTTCTTCCCTTTGCTCCGTATTGGTCATAAGTCTTTCGATCTTCGGGTCTCGTGCTCCGAGGACTTCAACCCACACTCCTGGCATGCTCCCTGACACGTTTTCCGGAGGTATAGGTCGGGAAGCGAGCTCGTTGGAGGGAGAACTGTGGTGCGACCCAAAACGGTCCAAAAGATGGCCGAAGCTTCCAACGAGTGGCGAACGCTCGTCCGGTGTCAGAAACCACTGGAAATGCACTTGCAGCGAAGGAAACGGGCTGAGCTCGAGGACTTCCGGTGCTCGTCCCAAGAAAACGCGAGCGGGAATGCCCCGGACTCAGTTTTCTCGTCCTGGGGTAAAAAGCGGTCCCCCGACGGTTTCTTCCCTTTGCTCCGTATTGGTCATAAGTCTTTCGATCTTTGGGTCTCGTGCTCCGAGGACTTCAACCCACACTCCTGGCATGCTCCCTGACACGTTTTCCGGAGGTATAGGTCGGGAAGCGAGCTCGTTGGAGGGAGAACTGTGGTGCGACCCAAAACGGTCCAAAAGATGGCCGAAGCTTCCAACGAGTGGCGAACGCTCGTCCGGTGTCAGAAACCACTGGAAATGCACTTGCAGCGAAGGAAACGGGCTGAGCTCGAGGACTTCCGGTGCTCGTCCCAAGAAAACGCGAGCGGGAATGCCCCGGACTCAGTTTTCTCGTCCTGGGGTAAAAAGCGGTCCCCCGACGGTTTCTTCCCTTTGCTCCGTATTGGTCATAAGTCTTTCGATCTTCGGGTCTCGTGCTCCGAGGACTTCAACCCACACTCCTGGCATGCTCCCTGACACGTTTTCCGGAGGTATAGGTCGGGAAGCGAGCTCGTTGGAGGGAGAACTGTGGTGCGACCCAAAACGGTCCAAAAGATGGCCGAAGCTTCCAACGAGTGGCGAACGCTCGTCCGGTGTCAGAAACCACTGGAAATGCACTTGCAGCGAAGGAAACGGGCTGAGCTCGAGGACTTCCGGTGCTCGTCCCAAGAAAACGCGAGCGGGAATGCCCCGGACTCAGTTTTCTCGTCCTGGGGTAAAAAGCGGTCCCCCGACGGTTTCTTCCCTTTGCTCCGTATTGGTCATAAGTCTTTCGATCTTCGGGTCTCGTGCTCCGAGGACTTCAACCCACACTCCTGGCATGCTCCCTGACACGTTTTCCGGAGGTATAGGTCGGGAAGCGAGCTCGTTGGAGGGAGAACTGTGGTGCGACCCAAAACGGTCCAAAAGATGGCCGAAGCTTCCAACGAGTGGCGAACGCTCGTCCGGTGTCAGAAACCACTGGAAATGCACTTGCAGCGAAGGAAACGGGCTGAGCTCGAGGACTTCCGGTGCTCGTCCCAAGAAAACGCGAGCGGGAATGCCCCGGACTCAGTTTTCTCGTCCTGGGGTAAAAAGCGGTCCCCCGACGGTTTCTTCCCTTTGCTCCGTATTGGTCATAAGTCTTTCGATCTTCGGGTCTCGTGCTCCGAGGACTTCAACCCACACTCCTGGCATGCTCCCTGACACGTTTTCCGGAGGTATAGGTCGGGAAGCGAGCTCGTTGGAGGGAGAACTGTGGTGCGACCCAAAACGGTCCAAAAGATGGCCGAAGCTTCCAACGAGTGGCGAACGCTCGTCCGGTGTCAGAAACCACTGGAAATGCACTTGCAGCGAAGGAAACGGGCTGAGCTCGAGGACTTCCGGTGCTCGTCCCAAGAAAACGCGAGCGGGAATGCCCCGGACTCAGTTTTCTCGTCCTGGGGTAAAAAAGCGGTCCCCCGACGGTTTCTTCCCTTTGCTCCGTATTGGTCATAAGTCTTTCGATCTTCGGGTCTCGTGCTCCGAGGACTTCAACCCACACTCCTGGCATGCTCCCTGACACGTTTTCCGGAGGTATAGGTCGGGAAGCGAGCTCGTTGGAGGGAGAACTGTGGTGCGACCCAAAACGGTCCAAAAGATGGCCGAAGCTTCCAACGAGTGGCGAACGCTCGTCCGGTGTCAGAAACCACTGGAAATGCACTTGCAGCGAAGGAAACGGGCTGAGCTCGAGGACTTCCGGTGCTCGTCCCAAGAAAACGCGAGCGGGAATGCCCCGGACTCAGTTTTCTCGTCCTGGGGTAAAAAGCGGTCCCCCGACGGTTTCTTCCCTTTGCTCCGTATTGGTCATAAGTCTTTCGATCTTCGGGTCTCGTGCTCCGAGGACTTCAACCCACACTCCTGGCATGCTCCCTGACACGTTTTCCGGAGGTATAGGTCGGGAAGCGAGCTCGTTGGAGGGAGAACTGTGGTGCGACCCAAAACGGTCCAAAAGATGGCCGAAGCTTCCAACGAGTGGCGAACGCTCGTCCGGTGTCAGAAACCACTGGAAATGCACTTGCAGCGAAGGAAACGGGCTGAGCTCGAGGACTTCCGGTGCTCGTCCCAAGAAAACGCGAGCGGGAATGCCCCGGACTCAGTTTTCTCGTCCTGGGGTAAAAAGCGGTCCCCCGACGGTTTCTTCCCTTTGCTCCGTATTGGTCATAAGTCTTTCGATCTTCGGGTCTCGTGCTCCGAGGACTTCAACCCACACTCCTGGCATGCTCCCTGACACGTTTTCCGGAGGTATAGGTCGGGAAGCGAGCTCGTTGGAGGGAGAACTGTGGTGCGACCCAAAACGGTCCAAAAGATGGCCGAAGCTTCCAACGAGTGGCGAACGCTCGTCCGGTGTCAGAAACCACTGGAAATGCACTTGCAGCGAAGGAAACGGGCTGAGCTCGAGGACTTCCGGTGCTCGTCCCAAGAAAACGCGAGCGGGGAATGCCCCGGACTCAGTTTTCTCGTCCTGGGGGTAAAAAGCGGTCCCCCGACGGTTTCTTCCCTTTGCTCCGTATTGGTCATAAGTCTTTCGATCTTCGGGTCTCGTGCTCCGAGGACTTCAACCCACACTCCTGGCATGCTCCCTGACACGTTTTCCGGAGGTATAGGTCGGGAAGCAAGCTCGTTGGAGGGAGAACTGTGGTGCGACCCAAAACGGTCCCAAAAGATGGCCGAAGCTTCCAACGAGTGGGCGAACGCTCGTCCGGTGTCAGAAACCACTGGAAATGCACTTGCAGCGAAGGAAACGGGCTGAGCTCGAGGACTTCCGGTGCTCGTCCCAAGAAAACGCGAGCGGGAATGCCCCGGACTCAGTTTTCTCGTCCTGGGGTAAAAAGCGGTCCCCCGACGGTTTCTTCCCTTTGCTCCGTATTGGTCATCAGTCTTTCGATCTTCGGGTCTCGTGCTCCGAGGACTTCAACCCACACTCCTGGCATGCTCCCTGACACGTTTTCCGGAGGTATAGGTCGGGAAGCGAGCTCGTTGGAGGGAGAACTGTGGTGCGACCCAAAACGGTCCAAAAGATGGCCGAAGCTTCCAACGAGTGGCGAACGCTCGTCCGGGTGTCAGAAACCACTGGAAATGCACTTGCAGCGAAGGAAACGGGCTGAGCTCGAGGACTTCCGGTGCTCGTCCCAAGAAAACGCGAGCGGGAATGCCCCGGACTCAGTTTTCTCGTCCTGGGGTAAAAAGCGGTCCCCCGACGGTTTCTTCCCTTTGCTCCGTATTGGTCATAAGTCTTTCGATCTTCGGGTCTCGTGCTCCGAGGACTTCAACCCACACTCCTGGCATGCTCCCTGACACGTTTTCCGGAGGTATAGGTCGGGAAGCGAGCTCGTTGGAGGGAGAACTGTGGTGCGACCCAAAACGGTCCAAAAGATGGCCGAAGCTTCCAACGAGTGGCGAACGCTCGTCCGGTGTCAGAAACCACTGGAAATGCACTTGCAGCGAAGGAAACGGGCTGAGCTCGAGGACTTCCGGTGCTCGTCCCCAAGAAAACGCGAGCGGGAATGCCCCGGACTCAGTTTTCTCGTCCTGGGGTAAAAAGCGGTCCCCCGACGGTTTCTTCCCTTTGCTCCGTATTGGTCATAAGTCTTTCGATCTTCGGGTCTCGTGCTCCGAGGACTTCAACCCACACTCCTGGCATGCTCCCTGACACGTTTTCCGGAGGTATAGGTCGGGAAGCGAGCTCGTTGGAGGGAGAACTGTGGGTGCGACCCAAAACGGTCCCAAAAGATGGCCGAAGCTTCCAACGAGTGGCGAACGCTCGTCCGGTGTCAGAAACCACTGGAAATGCACTTGCAGCGAAGGAAACGGGCTGAGCTCGAGGACTTCCGGTGCTCGTCCCAAGAAAACGCGAGCGGGAATGCCCCGGACTCAGTTTTCTCGTCCTGGGGTAAAAAGCGGTCCCCCGACGGTTTCTTCCCTTTGCTCCGTATTGGTCATAAGTCTTTCGATCTTCGGGTCTCGTGCTCCGAGGACTTCAACCCACACTCCTGGCATGCTCCCTGACACGTTTTCCGGAGGTATAGGTCGGGAAGCGAGCTCGTTGGAGGGAGAACTGTGGTGCGACCCAAAACGGTCCAAAAGATGGCCGAAGCTTCCAACGAGTGGCGAACGCTCGTCCGGTGTCAGAAACCACTGGAAATGCACTTGCAGCGAAGGAAACGGGCTGAGCTCGAGGACTTCCGGTGCTCGTCCCAAGAAAACGCGAGCGGGAATGCCCCGGACTCAGTTTTCTCGTCCTGGGGTAAAAAAGCGGTCCCCCGACGGTTTCTTCCCTTTGCTCCGTATTGGTCATAAGTCTTTCGATCTTCGGGTCTCGTGCTCCGAGGACTTCAACCCACACTCCTGGCATGCTCCCTGACACGTTTTCCGGAGGTATAGGTCGGGAAGCGAGCTCGTTGGAGGGAGAACTGTGGTGCGACCCAAAACGGTCCAAAAGATGGCCGAAGCTTCCAACGAGTGGCGAACGCTCGTCCGGTGTCAGAAACCACTGGAAATGCACTTGCAGCGAAG